>NW_026867541.1:406527-648896 GCF_020745735.1 Hemiscyllium ocellatum
ACGTAGGCACACAGACACTCCTACACACATACATCCCTACACACATACACCTGCAGACATACACTCACACAGATCCTGTCTGACATGCAGTTCTCTTTCATCCACTCACATTTACACTACTACACTAACACGCACACATGCATTACCTCACAGACTTATATCACTTCACACTTAAAGGCTCACATAATAGTCAAGCTCTCTCTCACAGAAACTCATCAAGCTCCCACCCAACAGATACACCCCATGCACATATATAAGTTTGTGGCGTGAATTTGTATTTGCAAACTTACATTTTTTTGTCACATAGTGAATGAATCCATGTGCGATTTGTATTTTTTTTAGATTAGAATCAGTCTGAACATTCTAGCGCAGCCCGTCTCACAAAGGGCACCTCACAGCTTAAATTACATTACACGAGCCAAGATGGTTCCAACTGTTAAAGTTCACTTGAGAATGTAACATTAAACCAGTTCCTCAATTTAAATACGAAAGAACTGAAAAACCAACACGCTCATTCCAAAAGATGAGAGGCTTAACAAATAATTTTAGGGTCTTATAAGCACAACCACTGATGGAGGAGCAGCGCTCTGAAAGCTATTGCTCTCAAATAAACTTGTTGAACTAGACACTGGTGTATGATTTTTAACTTTGCACATCCCAGTCCAACACCGGCATCTCCAAAATATAGCAGTAATGCAATGCCTATTGTTTGGCTTGGCTACTCACCATTATACAGACTGCAATAAAACAATACGAATAGTAACACAAAGTTAAAAAATCACACAACACCAGGTTATAGTACCACAGGTTTAATTGGAAACACACTCGGATTCGGAGCGCAGCTCCTTCATCAGGTGGTTGTAGAGGACACAATTGTAAAACACCGAATTTTATAACAAAAGTTTACAGTGTGATGTAACTGAAATTATACATTGAAAAATACATTGATTGTCTGTTGAGTCTTTCATTTGTTCGAATACATGGTAGTTTCAATTCTTTCATGTGTAATTCAGAAAGCCTTTTTTTAATAAAGTTGCATTCTCAGGTTAACTGTAACAATTGGTGTTAGCGAGACGGTATTTTGAAGGTGTTAACCCCAGTGTTTTCTGCCTGTGCCAGATGTTTAGATTGATTCTAAGGTTCCTGTATGGAAAAGCACATAACAGAGTTTTACATGAATTCATGCAGTTTTTGAGCAAAGTACAATGTAACTCTGCAAGTAGAAATTCATCTCACAAACGTGTATGTATATGTGTGAATGTGGGTCTTTGTGTGTGTCTGTCTGACTGGGTTGGTGTTTTATGAGTGTGAGAGAGTGGATTTGTGTGTGTATGTGAGGGTATCGTGTCTTCAGTCTGTGAGTGGATGCATGTGTGCGTGTGGGTTGGGGATTGTGAGTGTCAGTAAGAGAGAGTGTACATGTGTGTGCATGAGTGCAGATTAGTCTCAGTCTCTGAAAGAATGCATGTGCGATTGTGGGAGTGTATGTGTAAGGGTGTGTGAGTGTCTGTGTATGTGTGCCCATGTGTATGCGTGTGTATAGGAGTGCCTATAATTGTGTGAGCGTGTGTGTGCGTGTGTTTGGGTGTGTGCACGCGCGTGTGTGTCGGAGTGCCTGTGTATGTGTATAGTGAAATGGAGGTCGCGTGTTGTGTGCAGTCAACCCAAGGTCCCGAGGTTCGGAACCTCACTATGGGTATGGAAATTTGCTATCAGCCTCTGCTCGGCCATTGATAGCTACGTTCCACAAATAGGCTGAGAGCTACGTCTCATACCCACAGGGAGGGGCTCAAATGGGACCTTGGGTTCATGTCCCTCCACTATCAGCGTTCCGCAAAGACCACTCCCTCCGTGACTCACTCGTCAGGTCACACCCCCCACCAACCCAACCTCCACTTCCGGCACCTTCCCCTTCAACCGCAGGAAATGCAAAACTTGCGCCCACACCTCCTCCCTTACCTCTCTCCAAGGCCCCAAGGGATCCTTCCATATCCGCCACAAATTCACCTGCCCCTCCACACATATCATCTATTGCATCCGCTGCATCCGATGTGGCCTCCTCTATATTGGGGAGACGGGCCGCCTACTTGCAGAACACTTCAGGGAGCACCTCTGGGAGCCCGGACCAACCAACCCAACCATCCCGTGGTCAACACTTTAACTCTCCCTCCCACTCCACCGAGGACATGCAGGTCCTTGGACTCCTCCATCGCCAGAACATAACAACACGACAGTTGGAGGAAGAGCGCCTCATCTTCCGCCTGGGAAACCTCCAGCCACAGGCATGAACTCAGATTTTTCCAGTTTCCTCATTTTCCCTCCCCCCAACTTGTCTCAGTCGATTCCTCGAACTCAGCACCGCCCTCCTAACCTGCAATCTTCTTCCTGACCTCTCCGCCCCACCCCACTCCGGCCTATCACCCTCACCTTGACCTCCTTCCACCTATCACATCTGCATCGCCCCTCCCCCAAGTCCCTCCTCCCTACCTTTTATCTTAGCCTGCTGGACACACTTTCCTCATTCCTGATGAAGGGCTTATGCCCGAAACGTCGAATTCCTGTTGCTTGGATGCTGCCTGACTGCTGCGCTTTAACCAGCAACACATTTTCAACTCCTACAAACAACACACACACACACACACACTCACTACACACACACACAAGCACTCCTATACACACAGGCATACAGATGTACATACATGTAGAGAGATACACACAGGCTCTCACCCACACCCTCACACACACACTACAACACTCGCACATGCATCCTCTCAGAGACTTAGGCCATTCTACATTCATGTACACACATACACACTCACTTTCACAGCACTCCCAACCTCGCACCCCCGACACACACACAAACCCACACTCACACATGTATCCCTTCATAGACTTACGACACTCCACACTCACATCTCACACACTCGCTCTCACACTCACAAACCCCAACCTATACAGAAGACACACACACACACACACGAAGATCAACATGCACACATATACATACACGTTTGTGGGGTGTTGTCCCCTGATATCAGCATTGTGTAACCTGTGTTGTCTACAGTAAAACAATATCGACAGCGTGAAATGACTGTCATCAACACATTGCACCTGCAGAGTCTATATTGTCTACGGTAATGCAATGTCTACAATGTGGGAATCTCGATATTTGGGCAATCATCATTTAGCGACATGCACATTGCTTACGGTGTTATAATGTCTGCCATGTGTGGAATCAAAATTTGGGCATTCAACTGCGTGCAGACTGTGTTTTGAACACATAATGTGATATTGGATCCTTCCAGTCTTTTCAGTGGGACAATGCAGCCATTATCGAGCCCTCAGAGACTGAATGTAGCATTGTGGCCGGTGAGATCAATCTAAGAGGCAAATAGTTAACGGCCGGACCGAATGTCCGAAAGAATCAAAGATTGTTCCTCTCGCATCCCTGACGAAGAAGTGGTCCTGTCAATGTATTGGCCTCTTGGTGTTGAACTTGCTTTGTAAAATTGAGTAGAAATTACTCTACAACTGCTTCTCAACCAAATGTTTAATCATAAAGAGTCAACAATAATAGGAAAAGTACTGAGAGTTCTTGTGGTTTGAAGGAAGAATGATTTCTGATCTTCTGATCTTCGATCTAGGAGGTGTGAGTTCATATACCATACCTTCACATGGAAACTAGGACGCATGAAACCAACTTTGAAATCATGTCCTTTTTATTCAGATAACAAAATGGTTGCTGTTTGTTGATGCCATGAATGGCATGCGTGAAAGCAATAACAGTCTGAGTTTGTACTGAAAACCATTCAATTGAAAATGAAATTATGCTTTTGGGTCTTTCAAAGATGCTGGGATATTATGCGTACACACCATTTCTCTTTTTTCTGAAGGTGCAGCTACAACTTTCCGTTCCAAATGCATATATACTTCCAACGCTGCATGGCATGAGTGCTTCTACTCCCTTCGCATTGCAGTTTGCAGTTCATCAACCTTGGAAGCAATTTACTTTTTTGTCCAACTCGGTCTTCACACAGTTTCGATTGGACTATTCTAATGGTGCTGAAGCTTCCCAAATTCAAATATTTCACGGAATCCACATTAAAGTTTCCCCCACCAAATTTACACTGCACCCCTCCTCCACTATGAACTGGCACCAAAACATAACTCTTCACTAGACCAGCCGTTACACTGTTGGTAACATTGGAACTGCTTGTGTGCAAACTGGTTGAATTCTCCCCCCCACCCCCACCCCAACAAAACATTGACAGCAGACAATAGGCAATGCATGTGTGTCCAACACTGTGAGACGTCATGGCATTTTGGATGATACTGCCAGTTATTTATTACAATTTGACACCTTTCCCGATATATACATTTCCCAGCAGCTCACTCTGCTTTCTCTCCCCACCCCATCTCACTCTCCCGTTATGTTTATTTTTGGTTTCACTATTACATAGCCTCTACTTGATTATTCTGTCTGAGCCTCGTTCTGTTTTCTCTCTCTATCTCATTTTCCTCTTCCTCACTATTTCTCACTCTCTCCCTTCCGCTTGCCATTTATTTTCCCTTGTGTTTACCTTGCTACTTTTATGTATCATCTGCAAAAAATATTTCAGCTTTCCACGCGTGTATTATTGGTATGCCTCAATGTTGGAGTTCATGCTGCAGAGCGATGCCAGAAAATAAATTTGATGTATTTTGATTTATTTTTGTGACATGCCCCAAATGACACTGAAACATCCTATGTTGCCTGCAGTATGGCAGATAATAACATACAAAGACACAGGTGTGATTAAACTGGGCGAGCAATGTGGCGTTTCAGCTGCAATAGTGTGCAGAGAGCAACGTCAACTTAAGGTTTCAAGTTTGAGTTGTCCATTCGGGAGTCTAACAACAGCGGGGAATAAAATGTTCTTGAACCTTGCAGTAAGCGTCTTTAAGCATTTATACCTTCTGTATGACAGAAGAGAAAGAATTCACCCAGTTTTTCTTCTCAAGCTTAAGCATTCGAGGATAAGACGGCATCAGTTTAAGCTTAGAGGGGATAGTGTAAATGGGAACCTGAAGCATCTGTTTGACACAGCGGCTAGTGCACATATGGAATAAGCTGCCAGTGGAAGTACGCATTTGTACAAATGCATGGATAGGAAAGATTTTGAAGGATATGCAACAAGAGCAAGGAAATGTGGCTTGTTTGGATGGACATTTTGGTCGGCACGGATCAGGTTGGGCCAAAGGGATTGTCTTTGTGCTGTAGGACTCCCTGACTTTATATGACTCTGAAATGTTGGAAGAAATTATAACTGGAGGGTAGGGGTGGGGTTTTAATGATGTTGAATGCTTTTCTGCGGCAAAAAGAAGTGTAGGTGGAGAAAATGGATTGAAGGTTGGCTTGAGTGTTGATCTAGACAGCGATCACAGCTTTCTGTAGTTTCTTCCAGTCTTCCGCTGAGCAGTTGCCATTTCAAAGTCCGATGCATTCAGGGAAAATGCTTTGTCTGGTGCATATGTGAAAGGTGGTCACAGTTCAATGAAAGTTAGATTCCATTGCCAATTGAATAGCTTCACCACTTCCAAATCGTACACGATTTGTCATTTTCTTTTCAAATGACTTTATCTGGCATTGCCTTTCTATTCATACCATGGCAGGTCCCACCTTCTCAAGCCGTCCCATTGCCTGAGATATGATGACTATCAGATCAAACCACTACCATTCTCTTCCAACGGTTACAGGATTCTAATGAATTGCTGTTGCTTTTCTTAGTGTTTACTTCTGAAGAAGAGTGAATCGCAATCCTGCCTGACACACCTCATCAAGCTGCTGGGAATCTATGCTCTTGGTTATTTGTGCAAAGAAACAGCAGAGGAATAATGGCCAAATCGTCCTTCTAGAATGCCGTGGTTATGTTTTTGGAATGTGTATCTTTCTGGAATATCTGAAGTAAACAAAATTGCTTCTGCTAAGTGTCTATTGCGACGGAGTGAATATTTGATGTGATGGCAATCAAGTGGGCTGTTTATCTTGGATGGCCTTGAGCTTCTCGATGGTTATTGTAAATGTACTTTTCCAGAGAATTGTAAAGCATCCCATCAGTCTCCTGACTTTTGGTTTGTTGATGGAGGGCGTCAGGAGGTGGGCTACTCACTGTAGGATTCCAAAGCTCTTACCTGCCACAACATTGAATGTTTTGATTTTCTGGTCAAAGTTACCCCCCTGAACTCCCTACTCAGCAACCCATGTTGTCAGTTTGGGACTCAATGATTGTGATGCCATTGGATGTCAAAGGACGATAGTTAGTTTCTTTCTTATTGCATGGTCTGCGTTTGATACTTGTTTGGCATAAATATGATTTTCCATTGCCCAGCTAAGTGGAAATCTTCCAGAATTTTTAGAGATTTGGACACAACAATTCTCCAGCTCTTCTGACCAGTTGTGCTATTCCAGCACCACACAGTCAATAACTGGTTATGAGTTTTGATTATGAAACTCTTCAGAGGATCACACTTCCCCAAGCCATGACCATCCGATATCTGAAGGAAGACCACGTCACCTTACAACTGTAAACACTGCAACCACACGTGTGGAATGTGGATTTCGCCAGTTTCCCCCACCCACTTATGCCAGTCCCAAGCCTCCAACTCAGCACCTCCGTCGAGAAAGGGTCACATTCGTTCCGAATTATGCACTCCACCCTCCACTCCACCGATCAACTTTTCCCCACCTTCATGTATGTTACCTATTTTATTATTGCTTTGAGGAAAGGCTGAGGCACTTGGGGCTGTTCTCATTGGAGAAAAGAAGGTTTAGGGGAGATTTGATAGAGGTGTACAAGATGATTAGGGGTTTAGATAGGGTTGACAGTGAGAACCTTTTCCGCTAATGGAGTCAGCTGTTACTAGGAGACACAGCTTTAAATTAAGGGGTGGTAGGTATAGGACAGATGTTAGGGGTAGATTCTTTACTCAGCGGGTTGAGAGTTCATGGAATGCCCTGCCAGTAGCAGTGGTGGACTCTCCCTCTTTATGGTCATTTAAGTGGGCATTGGATTAGCATATGGAGGTTATTGGGCTAGTGTAGGTTAGGTAGGCTTTGGTCGGCGCAACATCGAGGGCCGAAGGGCCTGTACTGCGCTGTATTTTTCTATGTTCTATGTTCAATGTTCATCTGCCTGTTGCATTCTCAGCTACCTTTCCCCCCAGCCACACACCCCTCCTATTTGTCTCTCAGCACCTTTGGCCAACACGCCTCATACGTCATCAACGTCCTACATATGGCGATTACCCTGATAATTGGATGCAGTCTGCTTTTCCAGCACCACACTCTCGATGCTGATCTCCAGCATCTGCTTTCCGCACTTACTCCCAGAACTAGTTGTTAAGACTGGAGATCTGATCCGGGGTGTGTGGGATGACGGAGCGCCATCTACCGTGCATTGTTTCACGAGCCTGTGCTGCTCCCACACAATTTAGCTTGCATGTGTTTGTTATTCTATCTTCAGCAAGACCGTCCCTCATCTGTGAGATGTGCTTGGTGCTTAATATCTTCTTCATTTAAACCGTGTCGATGCGAAATAGAGATTGAAATAAATACCCAGGCTGCGAGGTTATCAATAACGTTTAAGTTCATTTTTGTTTTTCTTTCATTGGCGCGATCTGTGTCCTTGTTGTGGGGGTCGGGCATTCTATGCCCAGCCCAACTGTCTTTGACAATGTGGTGGTGATCTAAATTCTTGTACCACTGCAATCTCATCTCCAGTTTTTCTTGGTCCACCGCGGTCCATAGATGCCCAGGTTTGAAGCTGTTTACTTCGTTTGAAATAACTTTTAGCGACGTCGAGAGCACCACCGACTTGCCTAAAGTTCTGCACAGCAGCTGCTCAAATAAACGTGCACCGATTCTTAGAATGCAGTAAGAGATCATAAATGGCCCCATCTGCTCAGTTTACAGAACTTTCACGAAGTGGAAAGATACAGAGAGAGAGGGGGGGGGGGAGACAGAGAGAGAGAGAGAGAGAGAGAGAGAGAGAGAGAGAGAGAGAGAAAGAACGAGAGAAAGAGAGAGAGAGAGGGCGAGAGAAACAGAGAACAAGAGAGACAGAGAGGGAGAGTGAGATGGACAATGATAGTGCAGGATTGTAACATTAACAGTACGTCGACAGGAATTCCTTGCCTGCACAAAGACTGGTAAAGTGTGCTGTAAAATGATCTCAGCCTCTGTTTTTCCACCAACTTTCCCTGAGTTCTCTCGATGAACCTTTACAACTGTAGCCATATTTTAGCAGTGTAGATTTGATTTTCCAAACGGCCTCTTCTGTGCTGCATTTTTGTTTCATTCTGTGATTCCATCTCGGCCTCTCATCTTTTCTTTTATTTACTTCTGTCCCGAACTTTCTCGTTATTCTCTCTGTCTTTTTCTGTCTTCACTCCTTTCTTTCTTTGTTCTTTTCCTTCCTATATGCCTCTATTTTTATCACTCAATCTGCGGCTCTGTCTGACTTGATTTCACCTCCTGTCTCTTGTCTCTCCCTCTCTGTTTTTCTCCTGTCTCTTTCTAACACTGTCTCTACATGAGTTCCACTGCACCGTTCTCTTGATAGAATTCCAATCATTTGCGTTATTCCCACTCTGTCCTCGTTCTTCCATCACCATCTGTGTTCTGCCTCATGCTATCTCTATTTGTTTCTCTCTCACGCAGCATGATTATTTTTCCACATTCTTCAACCGTGTTGATTCTGTGTTGGTATGTTGAATAAATTCTTCCAAATGGCTTAGTCTTCTCGCCGGTCACCATGCAGTTTTTCCATAGGTTGCATGGAATGATCTGTCAAAGAACATGATGCAACAGCTCAGTGTCTATCTCAGGGACAATGCAAAAATCTGAATGGTTGCATATCCGATCATCAGATTCAATCCTAAATACTGTAAAATAACTTGTGATGATTTTGTCGATAACACATAAATATAAGCTTCACACAGTCAAACATTGCGTCCATCGTCGATGGGAAACTTCAGACGTTTTTTCAAGGGTTGTGATCGATTCTCAGTGAATCTTGTATTTTTAATTCTCCCCAGTTAACCCAGTTTTGTCCTCGAATTCGACGGTTTCCAGCCTCCATTTGAATTCTGCCATCCTCTATATATTTGGATGTCACAGTCTAAGCTGGAAGTGAACACAACGAAGACAGCGATAGTCTAAAAGAGGTTTACAAGTATAGGATACATGTAATAAACGCAGTTTTGAGGATATTAGGACGAGGCACATTCCGTCTTGCACAGGAATAGAATGAGAGACTTTTAAAACATGATGTTGTTAATCAGAGGTGATCAAAATAGACTGTGTCTCGCTCGTAAATAAATAGAGTACCACGGTGTGTGGAGTCATACATAGATTTCAAGTGACTCGAAAAGCATCATACTCGAGATAGAAAAGTTATTTATCTCTCAAAACACGAAAATTTATTCTGTAATTGCTGCCTGGATATAAGCCGGAGGCAGATTCCATTGAGGATCTGAAAAGTGGCATTTAATGGAGGCTTGAGCAGAATGGATATACAAGGTTCTGGCGAAACCAAGGAGATTGCCATTCAGTCATGCCGGACGTTCAAAGAGAAACTTCGAAAAGTTTGGATTGAGCGGCCTCCTGCTGCACCCGGAGTGTTTTGTGATTTCGTGGGACATACGCCAAACATACAGCAAGGCTATGGACTAAATGCACAAATGAAAGAGCAACTGCTCTTCACAGCATAGTGGTATTTGTCTGAGTGTGGCTTCAAGGATCGGTGGGGATAATGGAGATTATGGGATCCAATGGTTACAAATGCATTTGTCACAGAGCAATGCAGTAGTCACTCTGGAGGTCTGATCATTTCAGCACAGGATATCCACAGAATTGTGCCCTATGCCCAGTTGCATTCATATCCTTCCTCAATGACCTTAAACGCCAGATGTCTGAAATGTCACACATGTTTAAGACAGGTGTAATCGAGCAAACTCAGATGAGTAAGCAATTATCTTGCCCCTCGGATTCTGCCTGAGCTGCTGTGCAATTCCAACGGAATGTGCTTGACTCTAATCTCCAGCATCAGCAGTCCTTACTTTTGCCTCATCTCACAAATTGCAGACATATTCGCTTGACATCAATAATGTGAACACTGATGTGAGCCAATATGCAGAATAAGTTAAAATAGACACAAGATGGAAAGTAAAACAACATGTGACAGTCTACGTTTTATGTCAAAGGCAGGCCCTGCCTGATAAAGCTGATTCAGGTATTTGATGATGCTTCAAAGTCAGTATATGAGGGAGTACTGTAAACGATCTTTTTGTTGGAGTTTCAGAACGTTTTGCTGCCGTGTCACTTGACAAATTGATTAGCAAATTCTAAATGTTTGTGATTGATTGGTCATTGGCAGCATGGATGTGAAATTGTGAAAGGATTGGAAACAGAAGTCATGTGTCAGATCGGAGACAAGCTGAAGTGTCGCTGCCAGGGGATGACTTTCTGAATCCTTGGTATTTTTTCTTACTTTGAAGAATCATTTCGAGATAGCTAATGAGGGGAAAATCCCTCAGTTTGGAAATGACATTGATGAGAGTCAATAGTGAATTGCAAGGATGCTAAGCACCTTCAGAGTGACATTAAAATAATAAAACTCACGCAGCGTGGATAGGTTTCACCAGGTGATTTTTAAAAAAATTTAAGTTCGGAAATATCACTACAACATGCCGGAGTGGGTGCAATACTTAATGAAAAGGTATTCTGCTGGAAATGGACAGCATATCAGGCCGCATCCATGGAGCAGTAATGTCGTCGTCTTGGGCATTCGCCCTCAGCAGGAATTCCTGATGAAGGGCTTATACCCGAACCGTCAAATCTCCTGCTCCTCTGATGCTGCTTGACCAGCTGTGCGTTTCGAGAACCAGACTCTTCTTCTCTGATCTCTAGCATCTGCAGTGTTCAGTTTCTGCTGGATGCAATAATTGCCAAACTGGTTTATTCATTAACTGAAAATACTTTGTGTTCTTACAAATGCATGCTGGGCTTGGATCGTCTCAGTATCGCTCCAACGAGATCAGCTGAATATGTTGGGAGCACAGCTCTTGGTGTTTGTGCTTCTGGTGCTGGAAAAGCCCATCGAGTCTGAATGTGGATTAAGAGGTCGCATTCTCTATGGGGGTACGTAAGCATTTCAGTCTTCAATCTGACGAGCTACTCCGAGAGATGGGAGGCATTGACAGAACTGAAACGTCATTCAGGTCAACCATAGATCTCCCTCAATTTAATTCTTCTTGCAATCCGCAGTTTTTAAAAAGGTCTGAACCTGAATGAAGCACTCTCAGTTTTTGGTTGCTGCCAAATTTCACAAAAAAAATCTCATTTGTGTGCATTACTTCAGCTACCGAGGAATGCACTCCTTTTATATTAAACCTTCTATGTACATTTAAGTTTTTGTTACAAAGGATGGTTCTGATCTGAGAGTCCATTCTTTATGCCAAACTCTAACCACAGAGCTCAGTATCTGGCTCCACCTCCCCTGTTCAGATCACAGAAGAATGACAGTGTGCATCCCCTGTCTGCATTCTCGATAACAGACCACAGTAGACTATGGTGCACTGACCATGTGCTACCTCTCCTAATAGACCATGCTGGGAATGCGTCGTTGAGCCCCGACCTCTATCGCACCTGGCCAGACCACACGAGGAGCACAGTGCACTTTTTCTGTCAAATCTCGCTTTTCCCAAACACACTTGGAGAACCTTGCATAATGCATGTCGACTTATACTCTGGAATTCTTTTCCTTTCAGGTGAGATATTTGGGTGCGACAAAATTCCTGGGACCTGTAGACAAACGATTTGTCGGAGTGATGAGTACAAAGTCCCTAACAAATGTTTCTGGGGTTATACCTGCTGCGTGGTCAGATGATGAAAACAACTGGGGAGTTGTGACTGTCGACTGTGACGTCACCACTTTAACAACTTGTCTAACTACAGAGAGATCCTCTGAGTCATCATAACATGACATTTTCTTCGATCTGTGTTAATTAAAATCACTTAATTTATCTCTAACTCGTCTCAATGTTGCATTTAGATATTTCACTAGTGGGGAGCTGTCTCAGTGCTCGCAATTGGGCAGCCCTGCTCCCTCAGCACTAATACTTCCAATTGTACCATGTCTTCAGCACGAACATTCCAATATTGCAGGAACCCCACAGCGCGAACCCTCTAATAATGTGTAGATCCCTCAGCAGTGACTCTCTAACAGACCGTCACTCCGTCAGAACTGACCCTCTGTCAGAACAGCGCTCTTCCAGCACTGGCATTCAGTTGAGATGAGAGTGAATATTCTGGAGACAGCAAACGCAATTGAGCAATGCTTGCATAGTTTCTGGGTGATAACCTTCAACTGTGGACATTGGAGCAATTTGGAATTTTCTCCATAGATATGCAAAGGATTGAGAGTGGGTAGGGTGTGGATGGATTTGCTCATGGTTGAAGTTGTTGCAATTCGTTAGGGTAGCTGAGAAGAGCGGGTGAAATATTTCCTACTGTGACCAAAAAAAACAGAGCATGTTGGGACAGGCTCTCATTAAGTGATTAGAAAATATAATGAGCAGCAGCACAGTCGCATGGGGAAGCAAGATGGTTCAGTCTTTAACTGTGCTGCATCACAGTACAAGGCATATGGCTTCGGTCATAGACTTGGGCGACTGCCTGTGTGGATTTTACACATTCTAGCCATATCCTCTGGGTGCTCCTGTTATCTCCCACAATGCAAAGTTGTGCATGTCAGGTGAATTGGCCGTGCTAAATTGCCCATAGTCTACAGCAATGTGTAGACTAGTCAGGGCTAAATATAGGAAAACAGGGCAGTTGATTGGGTTTGGTAAATAACTCTTCAGAGGGCCGGGTGGACTGGATGGGCGGAAGGGATTGTTTACACACTACAGGGATTCTGTAAAAAGAAGTCAGACAATAATCAGTTTTTCAAAGAATGGGGTTTTCTTCTGGATTGGATTCTCATTGACTCTCGTTTGCCTTAAAATCCTGAATTCCAAACCTCACTCAAATTAACGCCTTACTTTTAAGGATAATCACTTTCAACTCACGACTTGTACTTCTTCTTTGTCGAAGTTTGGATCAAAGCTGTCATGAATTTAAGGCTAATAAACAAGGCGAGTAATTCTGGATTGACAAAGACTCCTGCTTTCTACATTGTACTCCTTCAGAGAGAAAGTACAACATCGAGTTTGGTTCTGAAGCCAAATCCCATGACAAGATTTAACATCCTATATATTTTATGGAGAAGATTCACAGTTCAATCAACAGCATTTGTATTTTGCAGCAACTGCCAAAACTGGGAGGGGATTGGAAGGGCTCAGAGACATAAATCTAAGTGTGCAGTTGGCAGTGCAGTAAGTTAATTTGGAAGATAACAGGTCAATGCAGGTATGGGTTTATCGTGACAGTGTTGGAAAGGATGCAATGGATAGTTGGGAAGGAAGATGAACAGGTACATCATGTCAATATGGCAGCGCCAATTTGTAGCGTTGGTTCAGGTTCAGGTGGAGGAACGGCACCTGTGCAAACTATTGAAGTAGATATTTACATTGTGTGGCGGAAAGGTCCCACTGTGGACGACAAGACGTTCTTCTTCCAGTTGCCTGGTGGTTCGAATTTCGTGGTGGGGGAGGCCCTAAATTTGCTTGTCCTTGGAGTAGTGTGAGGGTGAGATGACGTGGTTGGCCACTGAGCGGTGGGTTTCATTGGTGTATGTATTCCTGAGATGTTTCCAGAAAATCTACAGGGGTTGCAGTCCTGTACCCAATGTAGAGAAGACCACATCGAGAGCAAGGGACACAGTAGATGTAGTGGGTAAATGTTCGGAAAAATCTCAAATGAACTTGACAACATACTTTGGGGCCTTGAACAGAGTTAAGGGGTAAATGTTAACTTTTTTTTGGCGGCAAGTGAAGGTTCCAAGTGTGGAGGGTGGGTAGATAGGGTGCGTGGACACAACATGTGAGTTCCAGAGCAAATTGTCCATGTGGAACACTGGCAGGGGTGGATCGGGAAGTATACTTCTGCTGGTGAGCAAGAATTTTATTTGGCAGTGATTAGAATCGGACCTTAGAGACATCATTTTCAGAAAGACTTCCGTGCGTGTCGGAAATTAGTAGCTCCAGGAAGTGGTGTGGGATGTTAAAATTATAACATTTTAAAGGTATCTTGATAGGTTATCGAATTGGCGGGATTTGGAGGGATATGGACAAATTGATGGCAAATAGTATTAGATTAACTTAGGTTACCTGGTTGTCACGGACGAGTTGAAACGAAGGGACTTTTGCTTTGTTTTGCATCTCTTTGATTACCTGACTCTGTGTAGAGTTATTGACTTTGGCAGGTCGATGCAAGAGGAGTTCATGCAGTAACTGGCAGGACCCTGAGGAGCATTGATACGCAGACAAATATTGGGATGCAAATCCATTGCTGCCTGAAAGTGGCAAAAAAAGAGATTACGTGGTAAAGAAGACGTGTGGAGTAGTAGTCTTCATTAGTCAGGAAATTGACTATAAAAGTTTGCAAGTTTTTCGGCAGCTTGTGAAAAATATTGTTCTGTGACATTTGCAGCATTGTGTGCTCTTCCGTTTTCCGCAGTACAGGAGGCCTTTGGAGATGTCGTGCAAAAGATTTATTAGGATGCTGCCTGGGTCAGAATGGATTTGCCATGAGGAGAAGTTCAATATTTTTCTTCACGGGAGATTTAGAGGTTAAGTCGTGCATTCAAGGAAGTCGATAAAGTTATAAGTGGCATGAACAGAGTGAATTGCACGACCATCTTCAAGAGGTTGAAATATCAGAAACCATGTTTAAGATGAGAAGGACAACCTTTAACGTAGATATGAGAGGCAACATTATTTTTTATGCAAAGTATGGCAAGTGCCTGTAACACGCTGCCAGCTTGTGAGGAAGCGTTAAAACAGATACGACAGCAAATTTTCAATGTAATGTTGGGAAAAAACATGAGTACACAGAAAATAAAAGCTTTCTGACCATGTTCAGACGAATGGGATCAGTTCAGAAACACATTGTATGTCTGCACAGACACGATGAGCTCAACGGCCTGTTCTTTTGCGGTACTGCTCTGTGTTTGAAATCATGATGGAGGAGCATGTCGATGAGACTGGGACAGCAAGAAGTTAAGTGGTCGATTAGAGTGTGAGATGGAGGGGGGAGGAAGGAGAGCGAAGTGGAAATATGAAGAATGATTGAGTGAGAGTGAGAGGAGAGCTAGTAGACGTTTCTGAGTTTTTAGAGTTACCCGTTCGGATTCAAGTTCCATTCATATGGATCACTTGTGTACTCTCTCTCGACCAATGATGCTCTCCCTGTAGTTTGCTACCAAATTTCTACATCAAACCTCCGGCTGTGTTCAAACCAGTGAGTCATAGAACTCAGTGTTAAATCCTTATTTTCTCGACTACATGCTCATCCAGGGAAGAACACAAAACGAAAAATTCAGCATGTCAACTTTTCAAAGCTGATCTAACCGACCTGCCACAGTCAGTTTCGGGAGTGAAGCATCGTCTTCTCTAAGAAGGGCAATGCTGATTTGAAAAGGAAACAAGCTGAATCTGTTGAAACGCTCTTCAACACTCGAGCACAAGGCAATATCCTGGCCAATCTCCAGAACCACTGCATCTTCTCCAATAAAACTTCATATCTCATACGATGAGCATTCCAGAACTGTAGTCTCGGTAGCTGTGGGACTCGGTCGGTTTATAATAAATGTCTGTATCCCACAGCTACCTAGACTATACCTCCTCCCACACTTCCCCCTGTAAAAACGCCAACCCATATTCCAAATTCCTTCGTCTCCACAGCATCTGCTCCCAGAAGGTCCAGATCCAATACCGAACAACACAGTTGGCCTCCTTCTTCAAAGCCGCAATTTCCCCACAGCATGATCGACGATGCTCTGCACCGCATCTCCTCCACTTCCTGTTCCTCCACACTTGAGCCCCGTCCCTCCAATCGCCACAAGGACAGAACCCCTCTGGTCCTCACTTACCATCCCACCAACCTCCACATACATCATATCATCCATTGCCATTCCCGCAACCTCCAAACGGACCTGACCACCAGGGATATAGAACAAAGAACATAGAAAAATACAGAGCAGTACAGGCCCTTCGGCCCTCGATGTTGCGCCAATCCAAGCCCACCTAACCTACTCTAACCACTATCCTCCATATGCCTATCCAATGTCAGTTTAAATGCCCATAAAGTCGGAGAGTCCACCACTGTTACTGGCAGGGCATTCCATGAACTCACGACTCGCTGAGTAAAGAATCTACCCCAAACATCAGTCCTATACCTACCACCCCTTAATTTAAAGCTATGCCCCCTCGTAATATCTGACTCCATACGTGGAAAAAGGTTCTCATGGTCAACCCTATCTAAACATATAATCATCTTGTACACCTCTATCAAGTCACCCCAAAACCTTCTTTTCTCCAATGAAAACAGCCCCAAGTGCCTCAGCCTTTGCTCATATGATCTTCCTAACATGCCAGGCAACATCCTGGTAAACCTTCTTTGCACTCGTTCCAGTGCCTCTACATCCTTCCTCCAGCATGGTAACAAAAACTGCACACAATACTCCAGATGCGGCCGCACCAGAGTCTTATACAACTGCAACATGACCTCAGGACTACGGAACTCAATTCCTCTACCAATAAAAGCAAGTACGCCATATGCCTATGTAAATAGCACTATTTACCTAGGTGGCAACTTTCAGAGATCTGTGAATATGGACACCAAGATTGCTCTGCTCATCCACACTACCAAGTATCCGACCATTAGCCTAGTACTCCATTTTCTTGTTACTGACCAAAGTGAATCACTTCACACTTAGCTACATTGAACTCTGTCTTCTACCCCTATCAACGTTTCGAAAAGACCACTCCCTCTGTGACTCCCTTGTCAGGTCCACAGCCCCCACTAAGCCAACCTCACCTCCCGGCACCTTCCCCTACAACCGCAAGAAATGCAAAACTTGCGCCCACACTTGCCCCCCTTACTTCCCTCCAAGGCCCCAAAGGATCCTTCCATATCCGCCAGAAATTCACCTGCACCTCCACACACAACATTTATTGCATCTGTTGCACCCGATGTTACCTCTTCTATATTGGGGAGACAGGCAGTCTCCTTGCAGAACGTTTCAGTGAACACCTCTGGGATACCCGGACCAACCAACCCAACCACTCCGTGGCTCAACACTTCAACTCTCCCTCCCACTGCACCACGGACGTGCAGGTCCTTGGAATCCTCCATCGCCAAACCATAGTAACACAACCGCTGGAGGAAGACCGCCTCATTTTCCGCATAGGAACCCTCCAAACACAAGGGATGAACTCAGATTTCTCCAGTTTCCTCATTTCCCCTCCCCCACCTTGTCTCAGTCCCAACCCTTGAACTCAGCACCACCTTCCTAACCTGCAATCTCCTTCCTGACCTCTCCGCCCCCACCCCCACTGCGGCCTATCTCCCTCACCTTAACCTCCTTCCACCTATCGCATTTCTAACGCCCCTCCCCCAAGTCCCTCCTCCCTACGATTTATTTTAGCCTGTTTGGCAAACTCTCCTCATTCCTGAAGAAGAACGCATGCCCGAAACGTCGATTCTCCTGTTCCTTAGATGCTGCCTGACCTACTGCGCTTTTCCAGTAACACATTTTCAGCTCTTGCCTTGTTGGGCCTACCCAAGTGCATGTACTCGTACTTATTTGGCAGAAACCCATTTGTCACTAATCAGCCCATCAATTCCATATTCGAGTCTTTTAAACGGGAGAGAATAGTATCTTGAATTACGAATGGCCTTCTTCTGCTCTTCCATGATCCTATTCAGGTAAGCATCCACCCTTAAAAAAAGCCTAGTAAATATTCCTTCTAAAACAGGAATCAGCTCGGCCAGAACCAGAAAACCCAGGTGAATATACATTGCTCTTCGAATTTTCTCTTAGAACTCCTCAGAGTCGCCATTAGCAGACACGATGCACTTTTTAAGGAGTCCGTGCCAATCCGCACATAGTATTCATTCTCAGAGAAAAGGGATTGATTCCATCTCCTATTTGTTAAAGTGAACACGTGTTAAGCTTTTCTTCACCACCCTGTATACCTGCGAAACCACTTTCAAGTAACCATGTCACTGAATACTGGATATCTCTGTTCGGCAACATTCCCCAGACGTCCCATTAACAGTGTAAGTTCTTTCCTTGTTTGGCTTACCAAAATAAAATGCATTGAATTTCTCTACATTGAGCCCCATTGGCCACAACGAATACTGTGTTGTGATGCTGGTGGACATATGGTACCCTAATTATGGCAGTAGAAAGAACTGAAGCAGCTTTCGACCGAGTCGGTGTTTTTTTTTTATCTTTTTATGGGTGTGTTTTCGTCTGTTCAATGTACACCTGCTTCACAATATACACTACACTGATTGAAGAAGTAATCTGAAGAGATTTTGAAGTTGAATATAAAAGTGTTTGACCACAGTACCCAACAAAAGAGAGTGAGCTGTTGGTCAATGTCCAAGGACAGCTCAGTCCCTGCAGCTCACTGAAGAGTGGCAGACAGGACGGAGACTATCAGTACGACTGTTCCTCTTCAGAGGTGAATGTTTAGCAAAAGTGTCCGTCCACTCGGTTTTGCTGTCAATTTGACAGGACCAAGGCGGAGCAAGCCCCGACCATGCATGTAAATGTGTTGATGTCAGAACTCTCTTGTTGTTCATATGCGGACAGTTTTAATAGCAATTGCAGCCACATTCAGTATCGAAGGTCTGTCCTGACTCTTTATCAGATGTTGGCTGCTATGTGTCTTATCACCATGCTTGTGTGATGATGCAAATACATTCCAAACCAAAGGTGTCACTCTCATGTTTGAAACTTTTCTGAACTTGTGATTATTCAGTTCAACATCTTCTTTAATGATTCACTCAAAGTATAAAACACCTGCACACCGCGCCCACAAAGGATCTCTCCTTAGTCACTTCTTATTTCACACCTTCCTGATGCCGCTCGGTGACATATAAAAGTTAATGATTTCCAAATCATCTACAGACTCATTCCACTTTAATCTCGTTCAGTTGGAAATTCCTAGGAGATACCTGAGGTCCTTTAATTGCCATCCTCCTGAACCATAATGCAGGATATAAGGAGAAAGGAAAATTGAATCCTGAATTTACTGCAAATGGACTGAATTATATGAAGGCAAATTGTTATTATAATTAAACAGATTTCGTGAGACCACAGTTGGAGTATTTTGTTCAGTTTTGGTTAAAGTTCTTGAGGAAAGATTTGGTGGCACTGGAAGCAGTTCAGCGGACGTTCATCAAGTTGCTTCCACACATGATAAAGCTGTAAAAAAGGAGTGCAAGTAACTTTAGCTTGAACTGGAACCTCATGATGGAGTTCAGAAGGGTGAGTGTTTATCTGATTGAGACACGTTTAGGAGAAAGGCAATTGATAAGGTTGACATTGAGCAAATTATTCTGTTTTTGTGGGATAGTTTCGACCACGAAAACTGGGATACATCGTAAAAAGAGATATTTTGAAAGCTGAGATGAGAAATAATTGCTTTTCTCAGAGGAATGTGATTCATATGTGCTCACTTCCCCAGAATGCATTTGGTGGAATCTAGAATTAGAATGTACTCGATTTAGAATTAGAATTAGAATTGGACTATTTGTCTAGTGTGCTCAAGCACAGAGAGAGAGAAGCAAAGTTAAAAGTGCGTGTTGTCCACATTCCCGGCGCAATCTTAGATGCAGAGGTGTCCAATGACAAATCCTATGTATTATGTAGAACGGTAAGGAAATATAATTAAAAGTCAACATGAAAGCCTTAAAAGAGCAAAATTAAGAAATACTGTCGAAAGGCCAACATTGAATATCAAGGAGCAGTGATTACATTATCTCTGATTAGAGGTCAGAAGTGTGGCACTGGAAAATAACAGCAGGTCAAGCAGCATCAGGTGAGTAGGACAGTCGATGTTCAGCGATAAGCCCTTCATCAGAAATGTGATATTCCTGATGAAGGGCTTTTACCTGAAACGTCGAAATTTCTGTTCTTCTTTTGGGGCCTGACATGCTAATATTTTGAGCTGCACACTACTTGACACTGATCTCCAGCATCTGCAGTCCTCACTTTCACTCTTATTGCAGGAGCGTATTTCGTGGCACTAGTGCAGGGCAATAACCACTTGCCACCTGTCAGCTCAAGCTTGTGTACTCCTTCGATCTTCTTGTGAGGAATATGGACTCTTCGGTAACTGAGGAGTCAGGGATGGGTGCTTAACATCGTACAATCATTGGCGAAGCCAGCACTTCCTTTGAGGTGACACTTTGTTGGAATGTGTCCTTTTTGGGTAAGGAAGTCAACCCTTTAAGAGAGATCTTAAGGAACAACTTCTGTCACAGGTTAATATGGTGTTCATTACCACAGACGACTATGTGGCTCATTCATGAAAATGCGTGTGGAATTAATAAGGGGAATAAGTCCCTTGAGAAAAGAAAAGGAAGTGGAGTGAAGGATGATCAGATCAGCCACGATCTGTTTCAATGGCGGGAAAGACACAATCGACTCTCTGGTTTAATTCCCCCTCTGCCTCTTCCGGTCATATGGGAAGAAATTGAAAACTGAAACGTTCTGCTATTGCTCACATATGACATATAGTAAAAATATTGACTTGTCAATGAACAATCTAAAGATATTGGAGACAAGTGCATAGAGACTTGACAAAGCATGACCCACAAAGTACAGCAGGAATGAGGATGGGAAGAATTCAGCATTTAATTTGGCTGCTGAAAGCACAGTGGCTCCGGGTAGTTCTGGTCATGTTCAGGGAATACCTGAGGAGCATATATGCTGGAAGCTGTTTTCAGGCGGCGAGCGATTGCGGAGATACAGAGGGTGTGATGAACTGAAGGGATATTGAACCGTGATGCAATAAAACCAGCTATCATAGGCAAGCACTTGTGGAATAGCAGGAGCAGTTGAGGACTCAGAATGGCCTCATTCGTTCTCCAACACCTCCATTATGACCATTTTTTGCATATCTCAATAGACAACTTCTAAATATTTTTTGCTTATTTTGGAAATCGAAGCAAACGGCAATGAAGAAACTGAACAGGTGTTGCATAATCCATGGAGAGACATAGAGAGAGATCAAAACAGCGTGCATGTACAGGCCAATCTGACTTCCATTAGAATTTCTTCAGAATTTAAACTCGAAACGTGATCAATATTTGTCTTGCACTTGGGAGGTTGCCAGACCATCTTGGGAATTTCCAGCATTCCGCGTGCTCTCCATTCACTTTTAAATGTACCACATCTCCATTCATAACCCACAGGTAGTCGAGCCTATGATCAGTGAGACGTTCTGAGACCATCAGTGACTTAAGTATCAAAATCAATGTTATTGCCACTGTCCACTAAGCACTGACCAGCCAAAATTTGAGGCACATGCGCATGAGAGTTGGAAGTGCATGAACTCATAGACGATTCAATGATTAATCATCTCACAGATACGATAGCCATTGCCTCCACCTTCAACATGCTAAATTACCAGACGACTGACTGTACCCATTGTGAACAGGGAAATGATGCAGGCTTGTTACAGTCTTCAGACAAGCTGTATGTGGATGTCCTGACACACGTCAGTTACCATCGCTGGCTGAGGTGGGAATCAACCTTTGAATTCTGATTCGGAGTTCCTGCCTCACTGCATTATCGGATGAGTAGAACAGATAGGACACCGTGACCATGTAATCAGCAGCCTTTACTATTACTTTGAACTACTTGAGTTAAATGGTTGGCGCTTTTTTCTCATTCATCTGTGGAGACAAATAAGGGTGGAGTTCATAACCATGTTTTTCTGATGGAAACAAAATAAAATTCCATGCAGTAGGAGAAACGAATGCAGTGATTTTTTTTCATCTGTTTTATCAACTCTTCGAAATTGCAGCGCCATTTTTTGGGAATCATGTCCATTAAACACAAGGTCCCTTTGTTCCTATACTGCCCTCAAAGTTTAATACTGATCCTGCATTGTTTCTAACAAGAAACAATCATTATTTCAGTATATACATCATTTTCCTGCCTTATACTTGTGGAAATGTCCCTCCAAAAATGTTTGTTACCAGCACGGGATTCAATGGCCCTTGCTAGGTGGCCTGAGAGTATTCTCCCTGTACCGGCATGGTGATCATTGTGTTAGCGTCGACAAACCCAGATGTCAAAAGCAAGATGATCTCACGTTTATTTCTTTTTTATTAAGATCCTCAAGCTGTATCAACGTCAACTTTCATCGCACTTCCTCCTGCTGTTCACCAGCCTATTTTTGTCTTGACAGAATCTTTCGAAAAAAAATGACTGCATGATCTCTATATTCCTGGCGGGTTATAGATGTTAGGCCCACTACCTTCTTTCACTTAGATTTGATTTGCCGTGCATTGTCTCGGCAGTAGCAGTCCAGAACATTGAAGTTAATAGGTGACGACCTTCCATTATGTGTTCTGTATGAAACCTCCACTTTTTCAACTGGTTTTCCAGTAGGCTGCAGGGTATTCAGTGTCTCCCAAAAGGCCTCCACTCAAGGCTTTGGGAACAACCTTGGATTGGTAACAGTCTAAGGGCCTGCCAGACTCTTTGTCTTACTCTATCAAACCCAGTAGGACCAATCATAGGATTGCCCACAACATTCTTCAGGTCAATCCATTATCACTCTTAATTGTGGCAGCCCAACTACCTTTATTAGAAGTACCTTCAATTTTCCCACCGCCAACAGCTGCCCTGTGGTGACGTATTCAAAAGCTCTAGTCCATGTTCCTGCTCCATCACGTAAACTGTACAAAACATTTCTTACCCTTTCTAGATCCTGGGTTTCCCAAGGAATGTAGAGCGCTGTATTCCTGCCAACCTACTTTTATAAACAATGACAGCATCTTACATTGGAGGAACTTCTGTCCCTTCGTAGAATTGCGACATTGTGATTCCCCAACAGATACCAATTCCAACCTAACTTGTAGTTCCTCACATCACACTGCCTGTGTCGCTGCCTCCTCTGCTCACCTCCCCAATAAGTCTCTCCCTGTCTCTGCACTGCATTCCTGATATAACTTACATATGCTTCAAAGTCATTTTGCTCTCTTAAAATGCGCAATGTCTGAGCTTCTATATCTTACAGAGAGGAGTGTACCACAAAAAAATAAAAAAAATCAACACGTGGAGTTTTGAATTAATCACTTTAATCTATACTACTTCTCCCCCTGCGTAGTTTTACTGTACAATCCTCAGCGTCGCCTCAAAATTTAATTGAGCATCTTCTCTCTTGTTCTTTGGTTCAGAGAAACCCAGCAGCGGCTTTCTTTATGATTCTTCATTCTCGATAAAACTCCCTTATTCGAGCGAATGTAGTCCAAATTAACAACAAAAGCCAACCCTTTTCTTTTTTCAGGCTAACTCAGGAGAGCTCCCGGTTGAACTGGGAAATGCCCTGCAGCTGCAGCCTATTTTCAGAGGAAATTGTTTTTCTTCCCCCACTCCGATCTGGGTTGCGAATTTTTTATGGAAGAATCACTCAGTGTTATATGAAACATTTTCAGGAGACTCGGAAAATTCTTCACGAAATTAAAATGTCATCTTGCAAAGCCAAATCTGTGGGAGCCAGCAAAATGTTTTCCTGGCACCTGCATGCTCTTTGTTCTCCGGCAACTGATACAATTGTTCTTCCCGTGCTTATCGGAGAACGTTAGCATAAGCAATCATTCTGGCTTGCTTTATCTTGCTCAACTAATCATCGTTCGTCATACTGATTCCCTCCATCACACTTAACCTATCGCATTACAACACCATCGAACGAGGTAATGCAATCCAACACAATTGAAATACTTGGGCAAATTCACGAATAGGAAAGGAATAGAGGAATACGTATCACATAAGTATGGGAACTTCTAGTCTGGCAAGGCAAAGTTTAACAGCAAATATTTGCAAACTGTAGGGCTTGGTCATGTGCTCTATTGTTCTTTGTCTTATCTTAAGTAGTGAAGATACAGCAGCAGGGCGCTCGGTCCAACGTTTCTGCACTGGCTCTTTGAAAGCATCGCATGTGTGAATGACAGTGTCCTTGCAGTTCTCTAGCACAATACCTATCCATTCTTCGCAAATCTTCTTCCAATATCTCTTTTGAACTCCCCAATGGAGCGTACCCTCGCTATACTCAGGACCCGTGCATTCCTGATCAAAATTCCGTGGTTTGCAAGGTAGATTGTTTTCTCCATTCATTTGTGTTTTTTTGCAACTACCTTTTATTCTGTGCCTGACCACATTTTCCCGGTTCTCTGTTCATTTGCAAACGGGAAGATATTTATGCAGCACGCCTTGGTCCACGTTCCTCATGAATTTGTCACTCCCCTGTCACATCAAACAACCATCATCACTTCACCTCTACACCCCGCCCTTTACCCGTCTCTTGTCCATAGAAAAAAGTCTCACATTCTCCAATGCACAGAAGTGAGGCTGTTCTTTTTAATCATGAAAACATTTGCAAATCTCTTCGGCACTCTCTGTCGCTCTAAAATGTTCATCTGCAGCCCAGAGTGTGATGTCCAGAACTATGGGCTAAACTTCAGCTGAGAATGGAGGCTGCAGTGAAGACAATCAATAATGAAAAAGACTGGGGGTGGGGATGCCGGAGCTAAATAGGATTATAAATACTGAATTTATCCTCAGTTAATCACATCCCATCACCAGAAATTTGTCCACCCGTGACCATAATGGACACAATATTTGGTTTGCAGGTGTCGGTTTGAACTGGGAAGGACAAGGTTAAAAATGATGCAACATCAGGTTATGGTCCATCAAACGCATACTCCTACAGACTCACATATTCACGGCCTAACCTCTCTCACGCTCATTTCATACTCTCACGCCTGCACACACAGGCACACACATGCACACTCTCACAGACCTACAACCATTACTCACACAGACATCAGCTCGCTCTTTCATAGACAACCACACGCCCCTCACACACTCCAATATACATGCGCCCACTGGCTACCCCCTGAACATAAATTTAAGCTGAAGGGTGGAAGTTATAGGGGAGGTGTCAGGGGTGGGTTCTTTAGCCAGAGAGTGGTGGAGGCATGGAATGCGCTGCCCGTGGGAGTGGTAGAGTCAGAATCATTGGCGACCTTTAAGCGGCAATTGGATAGGTACATGGATGGGTGCTTAATCTAGGATAGATGTTCGGCACAACATCGTGGGCCGAAGGCCCTGTTCTGTGCTGTATTGTTCTATGTTCTATGAACTCACATACATAGATTTGTGGGGTGAATTTGCATTTACAGCATTAAATTATATTTTGCTCAAGAACTCCAGAAATCCATGTAACATTTTAAAAGTAAGCTTTTTTTAAAAAAAAATAATGTCGGTCTAACCTAACATTGGAACACGCACAGAATTTTACTTCTCACATACAAAGCATTATCTGAGCTGAGACAGAAACCTATTGTTAAAAACTATCTTGCGAATTTAACTTTAAAACAAGTTCTGAGATTTAGATATGAAGGAACCGGATCAAGGAAGACCATTCTAAAAAAAACCGAAAGAATTAACAGAAATTTGTTTAATGTTATATTCCGTAGCACTGAAATCCTGTTGCTATAAGTTCTGTGTCCTATTATTCTGATCCACAAACATCTGAAGAAGATGCAGCACTTCGAAACCTTGTGCCTCCAAATAAACGTTCTGAACTATAATCTGATGTTGTCTGATTCTTTACTTTGTTCATCACAGTCCAACAACAAAACTTAGAAATGATGACTGAGTGATGGTTCTGTTCCTATGTAATCTACTCAGAAAAAAAACACTTATTATTGCACGAACTAATCTGATGTTCATGGGTTATTCAATTATTGCTCCCACAGGTAGACGATGAGCTATTAGATCATATCCCATCGCAGATCATTAATTTCAACTCAGCGAAAGGTTTTCACACCTGATGGCGATTGTTGAGAAAATGAATAACTTCACAGGCAATTATTTAACAAGTCAACGTTAAATATGTCTTGTTTTAAAGTCTGCGCATAAGAATCAAGCAGAGCATGAGAGCCACGAAGCGAGGTGGCATCGGGCAATATGCACAAGGAGAGGGGAGACAAGGATTGATTGATAACGATGCGAAAGTGCAGAATTAAGTAGAGAATAGAAAACGACACAAAGACGGGTATGGTCTGACTGGTAGGTGGAGAAGGTGAAAGGCAGCGATTGGGAAAGCAGAAATAAAAGGACAAAATACAGTAAGGCAGAAGTACACATACACTGTTGAAACAGAGACAGAAAGGAGGAGAGAAAGAGGGATATGATTATAGGAAGTGAGACGGAGACAGAGACTACATTGAGAGCAAGACTGAGATAGAAATAAATGGAATAAAGGATGAAAGGACAATATGCAATCATGGAATCAAAGAAACATCCCGTTTAGAAGAAGCCTTTTGGTGCATCGATTGTGTACTGCTGTACTGCCAAACTAGGGAGTGAGTTGGAAGAATTGAACGGGAGATATGCAGAAAGAGCTTTGAGACAGAAATAGTGGCAAAGATAATGCGAACAGCATCTTCTATTTCACTTGCCGGCTCCAGAACATACCAGAGTACTGCAGATGAATCGATTCGCTGTTTTTCTTTGTCAATATTACACGGTCGCCTGACCATTGTGCATTTCTCTCTCTCGATCTCTTTCTATCAATCTTTCTCGCTTTCTCCTTCTGTCTTATAATTTCTTCATGATAGGCCTTTAAAAAAACAGTTTGGACAAGTTCCTCATGTCCTGTCAATTTTGGCGTACTTTATTCCAATTGCTGGTGAGTGTCAGCCTTGGGCTACGTAACGACGTTCTTGACATCGATGTACTTAACTGAAAACGAAGCGAAGAGCTGTATACATGGGCCTCAATGAGAGGCTTTGAGTCAAGCGCAACACAGGATGAGATTGGCATTAATTCACGAAACCTACTCTTCACTATATTATTTAAGCAGCTTTGTCTGGGAAATGAATGTTGGCTCAGACAGAGACTCCCAGCTAACATCAATGAATTCATAAAAGCCGAAAATTAAATTCAACTTCAAAGATTCACCTGATGGCAGTGACACTTTCTACAATCTGTAACGTGCATCAATTGTATTTCAATGGACATTGTTGGAAAGGATTTCAGACATATTGAAAAATAAGAGGTTCTCCTTAATTCAGAAATGCATTTAAGCTTTACGACATGCGGAACGCAGGTGAGTTAAAAATGTGCGATGGCAGGAGGTCTGCAATCCATATCCATCAGATCTGAACCACAGTCTATGCACACCTGGTCGTGGGCTTCGGTTACAAAAATGGAAAGTGAATGAGAATCCTCATACTTCCCCATCCTGGATGCTGGGTGATCTCAGCCCGTCAGTGACATACACAAGGAATAAGTTCTTCTACAAATGTTTAGTCATTGTCTTCCTTAGTTAAATCATATGTGGAACACTCAAGTTGCAGAACACGAGTAACATTGAGTGCAGTTCTTTTAGATTTACACTTCAGTTAAAAATGCATCATAATACTATTGATATAATGTACAGGTATCGATGTTGGACTGAGGTGGACAAACTTAAAAAGCTGACTCCACGAGATTATAGTCAATTAGGTTTATTTGGAAGTGCAAGATTTCAGAGCGCAGCCTCGAAAAAAGCACACAATCTGTCGGCAGTTAATTAATGTGACATGTCAGAAAGTCCAACTTTGGACACAGAAACAGTATCAATGCAGTTTACAATAAAGCTGGGCTCTAATATGACATCTTTCATTCATTGTCTGAGCACCAATGTCACCTTTTTTTATATAAACGCTTCAGCTATCTCGGGAAAATGACTTGAACGGATTTACATGTTAATGAATCGGAAACTGCAACTCATTTGAAGTGATTAAAGACTTAACAACAATCAAAACATTTTCTTGTCATTGCATAGCACCAGATGGACAACACTATGATATTTTGCAAGAAGTGCTGTGCCCTCTTATCCAGCCCCACTAGCAACCTGCTGAAAGAACAGTGCTCTGAAAGCTTGTACATCCAAATAAATCTGTCGGCAGATGAACTAGTGCTGTGTGATTCTTTACCAATAACATAAAATATGTTCTTTTTCGTACATGTCATTTTGCTTGGAACACAGGTCGGACCCAGCTTCCCCAACTGTGAGACAGCGTTGGTCGACGGGACCTCACAGCGGTTAATTATTCAAGTTCAACATTTAGTCGCTCCCTCAAATTCACCCTCCACTTTCTTGACCTTTGTCAGCTTAGTGAGTGAGGATATAATACGCTTGGGACAATCCCGAGACGAACACACTCCGCTGAAACTCACACATCTATGTTCACTTTTAGTTGCCTCTGGTTGGTATATGCTGCCAGTGGGAGGGGTTATCCCCAGGGACGATGATGGAGGTGATCAGGATATTGGCGTAAGGTATGATTCCCAGAGGATGTCTTCATGCGGCCTACAAGATATCAGCTTGGCCCGGTATTTTTTGGGATATCCCGTCCCTCCCAGGCAACAGTGAGATAAAATGTTCCAAGTTCAAAATGAGAGATGGTCAAGAGGTGGTGATCACTGCAGTGAGTTTTATTCCCATCTTTCAGAAAGGAGAGGGCGAGTGGATCGTGATATTGATAAACGGAGCATAGCCTGAATTTGAGAAATCAAAAGTGAGCCTCCTTCAGAGCTTTAGTCATTTTTTTAATCGGAGGTGTTCCCGTTCGGAAGCTCTTTTTTAACTCGCAGCACTTGAAAATCCAGAAACATCTGAAAGGAACTGTCTTCTCACCTTCATTGCATCGGTTCCGCCTGCAGCTCCCTGCTTGACATCCTGTGAAAACAGAAAGGAAGATATAGTCCATGCCATCGTTCAGGACCCTCGAGCATCCAGGCTGATACCAACAACGGAACCATTTCAAATATTCTCTCGGTGAGATATCTAACTAAAGATTTAGTGATTGTAGTTGATTCCCATGTTGTCGGGTTAAGCGAAGTGCGGTAAAAACAATTACTGCAGATGCTGGAAACCAGAGACTAGATGAGAGTGGTGCTGGAAAAACACAGCCGTTCAGGCAGCATCCGAGGAGCAGTAAAATCGTAGTTTCGGGCAAAAGCCCGAAGTGACTTATCTCTCCACGCTTCATGGTTTTTTGTCTGTATTTTTGATGAAGGACTATTGCCCGAAACGTCGATTTTGCACTCCTCGGATGCTGCCTGAAGTGCTGTGCTTTTCCAGCACCACTCTAATATAGAGCCTAGACAAAGTATGTACAGAGCCTGACAGTAGTTTGGCCTTCCAGCTCGTCGTAAACAAGTGGTGAAAGGAGACAACTGTGTACAGTGCTCCAAGAGTGACCTCTCGAATGTGTATCGAGTCATAAAGTCATAGAGATGTACAGTGTGGAAACAGATACTTCGTTCTAATTCGTCCATGCCGACCAGATGTTCCATACCAATCTGGTCCCAACTGCCGGCATCCAGCCCATATCCTTCCAAATCCATCCTATTCAGAAACCCATCCAGAAATCTTTCAAATGTTGCAATTGTACGAGCCTCCACCACTTCGTCTTGCAACTCTTTCCAAGCATGCATCACCCACTGCATGAAAAAGTTACCACTTAGTTCTCTATTATATCTTTCCCCTAACATCTAAACCCTATGCCCCCTCCCCCAACCCCCGCCATGGAAAAAACCTTGTCTATTTACCCTATGAAGATACCTCATGATTTTCTCAATTCCCATGACGTCACGCCTCAGCCTGCGATTCTCAAGGAAAAAACAGCCCGCAACTATTCAACCTCTCCTGCGAGCCCAAAACCTCCAACCCTGGCAAAGTCCTTGTAAATTTTGTTTTGAACGCTTTCAAAGTTCACAACCTCCCTCTGGTAGGAAGGAGAAAAGAATTACACGCAATATTCCAAAACTAGCCAATGTCCTGTACAGTGCAACATGACCTTACAATCCCTGTTGTCAATATTGTGATCAATAAAGTAAAGCATACCCAACGCCTTCTTTACTAAAGTATCTACCTTTCACGCTACTTTCAAGAACCTATAAACCTGCATTTCAAGGTATATTCTTTCAGCAGCAATCCCGAGGACCTTATCATTGAGTGTATAAGTCGTGCTAACATTTGTGATCCCAAAATGGAGCACATTCCAATTGTATAAATTAAATAGCATCTGCCACACCTCAGCCAAAAGACTTATCTGTTCAAGATTCCGTTATAATCCGAGGAAATCTTCTTCGCTGTCCACCACACCTGCAATTTTGGTGTCATCTGCAAACATACTAACTATAACTCTTTAGCCCACATACAAATCACTTATATAAATGACGAAAAATAGATGACCCAACATCGATTATTGTGGCACTCCACTTGTCACAGGTCTCCAGTTTGCAAAACAGCCCTTCACCATCTCATTCTGTCATTCCTCTTTGAGACAGTTCTGTATCCAATGGCTAGTTCTCCATGTATTCCATGAGATCGAAGTTTGCTAATTTTTCTCCCATGGGTAACCTTGTCGAATGCCTTACCGAAGTCCATATCTATCATGCCTACCGATCTGCACTCATCAATCCTCTTTGTCATTTCTACGAAGAACTCGATCAAGTTTGTCCGACGGTAATTGTGCAAACTGCTGCAAGTGAGATGCCACCCAATCAGCAATATACTGCTTCGAGGAGCTGAGTGGACTGCTCCTCTTTACTGGAACGAATTGGCACACTGCTCACTGAGAGACATTCTCATCTATAGGACCATAACAAATAGGAACACGAATAGGCCACTCGGTCCCTTCAGTCTGTTCGTGCATTCCAAGAAGTCACGGGCGATCCGACACACCTCATATCTAATTACCTTCCCTTGCCACAAAGGCAGGCATTCAGTGACTGATCAAAAATCTATCCCTCTTAGCATTAATTGTAAATTTGGAAACTTGCTGGAAAACTCTGCATGGCAAGTAATTTGAAACCTGTGAGAGAAAATTTCCGCCCACACCGCAGTCTTAAATTGGTGTTCCTTCATTCAGAGGCAATGCTACCTGAACCTTGTCTATCTTTTGAGTGGATCCATCCCCTCTGCATTTACCCTCAAGACCCCTCTCAACATAATTACTTATATTACAATTAAATTACCTCCCATTACCGTATATTTAAGTGAATAGAAGTCCACCCTGTGAAATATTTCTGCGTGAGACAATACCTCCATGGCAAAGATAATCTCAGTGAACATTCTCTGAACTGTCTCTACAAATGATTATCTTAAAACGAAAAATAAAACATTCTGAATACAGGGTGCTTATTCACTGCAGAATGGCAGAATCTGCATTAGCCTCAGGAAAACAAAGACGAAAAGTCGGACTTCGCTCGTTCTCCGCTTGCTACTGACGTATTACCAAATCAGCAATTTAGGATCGAATGCTTTGTGATATGAAATTAAAATGAGTGAAGTTGCAAAGTTATTAAGATTGAATTTCGTTACACCACGCACTGGAAGACATCAATGGCCTCATCATGCACCTGGTGATGGTTTTGCAAGTACTTTTCATAGACATATACTGACCGAATATAACCCTTGGAATCAGTCTTTCATCAGCAGTGATTGAATCGACAAACACGGGAACGATGAGAAGCCAAAGCACTGCTTTCACCATTCTGCTGAGAAAGTCCTGAGAGTCCTGCTGGAATGATTGAAACACTGAGGCTGTGCATCAGAAAAGAGAGGCCGTTCTGTAGTTAATGATCACAGATGATACACCTTGTGCTCATTCTCAAGATAGTTCACTCACTGAGTGCAAAGGAACACTCAACTGTATTATGTGAAAAGTGTGAAAGTTTGAGTAAAATCACTGCATTGTCGAACTAAGTATTTTTCTGTAGTTATGGAAAGTATTTGGCGATGTCTTTTCCTGCTGACTCTGAGAAAATCACTCACGTTGCCAATAAAATTGGGACCTAATTCCCAGCAGCTTGAGAAAGTTTCAGACAGGATAGCAACAGTTTCTGCTTCACAGGTAAACTTTGAAATAAATACTAACACCTCGGAAGGAAAGTTTAACCTTTTGTGTTGATTTAATCTGAGGGCCACCATACTTTAGGCGTATTTAAAGCTTCAGAAGTTCAGAGACGCACGGCATTAATAACTTGGAGCAAGGAAGTGAACGTTCTGTTGCCAAAAATGCAGACAACATAACAATAGGTTGAAACCATGATCCTGCTAATGAGCAGAGCAGCTTTTATGGGCCTAATGGACGACAATTCTTCATGTCTTATTGTCTTTACCACGGTTGATAGAGGAATTGAAACTTCATTTAACACTTCTTAACTTTTACAGATTCATCATAGACTGCATTTTAACCAAATGCACGATGGCTCGCTATGCAAATTTCTGTGCCTGGATCGTAAGAAAACAATATGAATATTGTTTGCTGACATGGAAAATCAGCCATCATCATAAAAGACCACTCCCACTCCGGAAATAATCTCCGCAAGCCACTTTTGTCAGGCAGAAGATAAAAAAAGCCTAAAACAGACAAAATAAACAGAGACTTCCTCGCAGTTACTAAACTTCTAAGACAGCCTCTCAAAGTTCAAGTCTACACTTTCATTTTCAGCCCTAATTTAGTATTCCTCACTCTGTTCAATCGCCCTGTGATCCTGGTGTTCGTTTCTAGTGGCTGTATTTTGCCAGAGCAGCGAGGAGAGAAGATGAAGTGAAGCTAGGAGTGCGGGACGGGTACGTTTTCTCACTTAAGAAAAGACTCATTACGCGAGTCGGGTCACCATTTTGCCAGAGTGGCGAATTGAGAAAGTGAGGTGAAGAGAGGGCTATCGGAAACTTAAGGATTTAATTTATATTTGGGCAGTGGCTAATCCCGAGATGCTTCACTTGAAGTATCTCCCTCCCGCTCCCCTCCTCTAAATGGAAGAAAAAGACTCTGTAATGTAAGGCTTTTATTTCTTTCTCATCTTTTTTTCATACATTGAAGTGTATTGTTTGGTTTTAGTTTCTTTATATGAAGCTAAGCATACAATGGTATGTGAGCTCAGACTAGGGGCAAGTGCCTCTTGCTTGGTGTGGGAGTTTCGGAGCGTGTCGAAACGTTCCTGATGCTTACACTTGAAAGACGTGTGTTCAAGTGCAGCACTTGTTTCATCGCATGACGGCTCTGGAGCTGCGCATAGACTCTCTGTCGAGCAATTGCGATGGTGATGAGGTGGTGGGTAGAAAGATTAATTGCTGAGGAAGACAGTGAATGGGTGACCAAAAACCAGAGGGGGATAGTAATAAGGACGAAACGATTGAAACGAGAGCTGTGAGGGGGTGGGGGTGATGAGGTGGGGGCCGTGAGTGGAGGGGGAAGTGTAATAGACAAGTCTCAAAACGTTGTGAATCTGGGGGATTCACTTCCATGAATGTTTGCTTCACCATAAGCCACTGGCGAATTTCCAGAAGACTGGAGGGTGGCTATTATCGTTCTATTATTTAAGGAAGGTAGCAATGTCAAGCCACTGAACCACAACTCATTGAGCCTTACATCAATGGTACACAAGTTGTGGGAGAGGATATAGCGTGACAGGACCAACCAACGTATCGACAGTCAAGCTCACATTCGGGATAGTCAGCATGGATCTGTGCGCAGGAAGTCAGATGTGACAGATATTTAAGAGTGTTCCGAAGAGGTAACCAAGAGGATAGATGAAGTTCGGTCAGTGGATGCTACCCACTCGCTCATTCGTAAGAGCTTTGACAAAATCCCGTACAGCAGGCCAGTCATGAAAGTTAGGTTACATGGGATCTACTGAGAGATAGGTAATGGGATTCGGCATTGGCTCGATGGTAGGAAGTAAATGATGATGGTTGAAGATTGTTTCTCGGACTGGATACCTGTGATCAGTGGGTATACCACAAGAGTCGGTGCTGTGACCTGTGTTATTCTTACATACGTTAGTGATGAGGATGTAAAAGTACAAGGCAATATTAGTAAGATTGCGGATGATTAGAAAATGAAGGTATCATTCATAGCGAGGAAAGTTATCAAAAATTGCACTGATTGTTGTCAGATGGGGAAGTGAGCCAGGGATTGGCAAACGCAATTCAATGCCCAGCAATGCGAAATGTCACGTTGTTTTTAGATTACTTACAGTGTGGAAACAGGCATTTCAGCACAACAAGTCAACACCGACCCTCCGAAGAGCAACCCACCCAGACCCGTTCCCCTACATTTACCCCTTCATCTAACACTATGGGAAATTTAGCATGTCGAATTCACCTAACCTGCACATCTTTGGATTGTGGGCAGAAACCGGAGCACCCGGAGGAAACCCACGCAGACACGGGAAAAATTTGCAAACTTCAACAAAACATTTGTCCGAGGCGGGAAATGAACCAATGTCTCTGGCGCTGTGAGGCAACAGTGCTAAACACTGTGCTACCGTGCCACCCTCTTTGAAAGTCAAACCAAGGTATGATGTGTACAATGTGTAAGGTCCTGAGGACTGTTGTGGACAAGGGACCTATGAGTACCAGTACATAGTTCATTGAAAGCGGCGTCACAAGTAGACAGGATTCTGAAGACGGCATTCAGCACGCTGGCCTTCACCAGTGAGGACATTGATTATAAGATTTGGGACGTCATGTTACAGCTGTACAAGGCATTTGTAAGGCCTCACTTAGTGTATTGTGCACAATTTTGGTTAGTCTCTTATATGAAAGGCATAGTTAAATTGTAAAGTGGGAAAAGAAGATTTATGAGGATATTTCCAGGAATGGTAGGCCTGAGTAGTTGAGAAAGTTTGTCCAAGATCGGACTTATTGCTTGGAAAGTAGGAATATGAGGGGCGAACTCCTTGCGATGGTTACAATTATGAAGGGCATGAGGATGAATGCAGATAGTCTTTTTTCCAGGGATGGGGAATTTAAAACTGAAGTGCATAGGTGTGAGGTGAAAGACGAAATATTTAGGAAGGACCAGCGAGGTAATATTTTTACGTCGAGTGTCGAACGTTTATGGAATGGGCCGCCAGTGAAAGTGATTGAGGAAGCTGCAATAGCATTATTACAAAAATGGACAAGTACAAGGATGGGAATGGTTCCGGCAGACATCGATCAAATGCGGGTAAATGGAACTAGCTGCGTGGTTATCACAGTCAGCATGAACCACTTTGAGCCAAAGGGCCTATTTCAACACTGAATTGCTCTCTAACGTTTTATCTCTATATGTGGGAAATGCCACGATTCTGAGCAAATTTAATGAAGAGATCCGTGGTTTTAATTAATAATGTTTGAAGGTGAGCTGGGTTGAGATCCGCCATCACTGATTTAAATGAAGCGGAGCTGGAATGCCTGAATTTCCTCCTAGTACTTGGACGTCTACAATTCTTGTGTGAAGTTACTGTGGAACTGAAACCGAAAATCTGTATTTGCTCCTCGGAGATTTGGGGGGAAAGCAGGATGGATTAGCTTTCCAAACTTAGGTAAAAAGGAATTTTGTGGGAGGTAGTGATTGGTGTTTTAGACTAAGCGATGTATTCATAGCATCCAGAGTAATCTGTACCGAATACGTATCCTGAACATATAAAGCTGCCATTTGTAAAAGTCGAAAAGCGTATCAGTGGAAAAGCACAGCACGTCAGGAAACATCTGAGAATCAGGAGAGACAGCGTTTCAGCCTTTAGCCCAACATGAGTATTGTCGTGTTGGGAGGGGACTGAGTGATAAATATGAGAGTATGAGTAGGGTTGGGCAGAAGGTAGATGAGGCAGTGTTAGGGGGATTCAGGTGAGGTCTGATCACGATAGGTTAGCAGTGAGGATGGAGATTATAGAGTGAAGTAAGTTGGACAGGTGGGAAAGGGTAAGAGGGCGGTGCCGAGTTGGAGTTTTGGATCTGGGATCTGTCAAAGGAGTCATTTGGAAACTATTGAATCTGACATAGGCCATTTAGGACAGAGATGAGGAGAAACTTCTTCACCCAGCGAGTGATGGGTGTGTGGAATACTCTGCCCCAGAAGGGTTCTTTTAAGAAAGAGTTGGGTAGAGGTCTCAAGGATTGAGGCATCAAGGGTAATGGAGATAAGGCAGGAACAGGATATTGATTGAGGACGATCAGCCATGATGTTAATGAATGGTAGTGCAGGCTCGAAGGGCAGAATGGCCTACTCCTGCACCGATTGTCTATTGTCTATTTTCTAAATTGAATTCCTCACAATCACACTGACTCCCTCACAGTCCGACTGCTTTCCTCACAGACACACCGACTCCTCGGAAAAGCACTGACACTCTCACAGGCACACACACATTATTGCAGATGCATTGACTCCCTCAGTCACGCTGGACTTCATCGCCGACACACTGACTCCCTCGCAGGCAAACTGACTCTGTCAATGTCACTTCCTCAATATCTCACTCACTCTCACACAGCCTCTCTCACTCCCTCACAATTTCACTCTTTCCTCACTGCCATAATGTCTTTTTGGCTGACATCCTGATTCCGTCGCTTCCACTCCCATTCCCTCGCAGTGTCGCCGCTTCCATACTGTCACACTCACTCCTCTACTTTTGCCATCAACTCCCACTGTCAAACTGGCTCCTTCAATGTTGTACTCACTCACGGCCTGTACCTGTGTCCGTGTGTATGTGAGAGTGTGTGTGTTTGTGTAGGAATATCTGTGTGTGTGTGTGTGCGTAGTGCAATGGTGATCACCTGTAATAGAACATGGAACATAGAAAAATACAGCACAGTACAGGCCCTTCGGCACTTGATGTTGCGCCGATCCAAGCCCACCTAACCTACACTAGCCCACTTTCCTCCGTATGCCTATCCAATACCCGTTTGAATGCCCATAAAGAGGGAGAGTCCACCACTGTTACTGGCAGGGCATTCCATGAACTCACGACTCGCTGAGTAAGAATCTACTCCTAATATCAGTCCTATACCTACGACGCCTTAATTTAAAGCTATGCCCCCTCGTAATATCTGACTCCATACGTGGAAAAAGGTTCTCATGGTCAACCCTATCTAAACCCCTAATCATCTTGTACACCTCTATCAAGTCACCCCTACACCTTCTTTTCTCCAATTAAAACAGCCTTCTCTTCTCCAATGTAATGTGATATGAACCCAAGGTCCCAGTTGACGCCCTCCCTTTAGGTACCGAAATTAGCTATCAGCCTCTGCTCGGCCACTTTCCTCTGCTGCTTGTCCCGAAGTCCACCATGGAGGATGGTCACCCGATGGTCCGAGGCTGAATGTCCTGGACCACTGAAGTGTTCTTCAATTGGAAGGGAACTATCCTGTCTGTTGATTGTTGTGCGGTGCACATTCATCCATTGTCGTAGCCTTTGCTCGGTTTCCCCAATGTACCATGCCTCCGGGCATCCTTGCCAGCAACGTATAAGATAGACAAAGTTGGCTGAGTCACATGAGTAACTGCCATGTACAAGGTGGAATCTATGTCCACAATCTGACATGTCTTGCAGCGTCCACCGTGACAGGGTTGCATGGAGTTGTCCTGAGAGCCGGGCAGTTTGCTACGAACAATGATCTGTTTGAGGTTTGGCGATTCTTTAAAGGCAAGTAGTGCATATATTCATGTCGAACTCTGAACTCAAAAACTGCAGTACTTTATGGAAAACACTGTTATCTCACTTATTAGATTAGAATCAATCGAAACATCAGGTCAGAGACAGAGAGCACAGGGGGCTAACACCTTCAAAATATTGAGCTGAAAATGTGTTGCTGGTTAAAGCACAGCAGGTCAGGCAGCATCCAAGGAACAGGAAATTCGCGTTTCGGGCCAGAGCCCTTCATCAGGATGAAGGGCTCCGGCCCGAAATGTCGCAATTCCTGTTCCTTGGATGCTGCCTGACCTGCTGTGCTTTAACCAGCAACACATTTTCAGCTCTGATTTCCAGCATATGCAGACCTCACCTTTTACCTTCAAAATATCTAGCGATCACCATTGTTAGCATCTAACCCGAGAACGCAACTTTAAAAAGAAGGGTTTTGTGATTTACACATGAAAAAAGTGAAACTATCACTGTATCCTAACAGATGAAAGGCTTAACAGACAATCAGTTTTTCAATGTATAATTTCAGTTACATCACACTGCAAAGTTTTGCTATAAAGTCTGTTTTTACGATCGAGCCCTCCCCAATCACCTGATGAAGGAGCGTTGCTCCGAAAGCTAGTGTGCTTCCAATTAAACCTGTTGGACTATAACCTGGTGTTGTGTGATTTTTAAAAGTTGCCACGTGTTTTGACACTGCGATATGAGGGATCTTTGCTAAATTTCGTCAAGACATCCTGTATAATGTACACAATGCTGCTACTGTGTGACCGCATTGAGGTGATTAGATAGTTGGGAATATAATGCCATTCATGCTGTCTGCTTTGCCTCGATGGTGCAAGCGTTCTTTAGTGTTGTTGCACTGCACCCTTTCAGACAAATGGGCAGTAATCAATCACACTCATGACCTGTATCCTTCAGAATATAGAGAGGCTTTGGGAGGTTAGGAACTTGGGTTATTCACAAGAGCATCCCTCGTCTCTGACCTGGTCCTGTAACTAAAGTATTTACCTGATGATTCCAGTTGAGTTCTTTGTCAAACGTAAACCCTCGGATGTTGATAGTGGGGACTTCAAGGTTGTAACACCATTGAATGTAAAGGGGCACCGTTAGATTGTCTCTTATTGGCAGTGACCATAATTGGCATATGTATGACGTGGATTTGACTTGCCATTTGTCAGTGCAGACGGTGGTGCTGGAAAAGCATAGCAGGATAGGCAGAATCCCTTCCTGCTGAAGGGCTTTTATCAGAAAGATCGATTTTTCTGCCCCTCAGATGCTGTCTGGTCTGCTGTGCTCTTCCAGAACCACACACTTGACTCAAATCTCCAGCATCTGCATTGCTCACGTTCGGCAGCAACTTGGGAGTTGTTCCAAATAATGGGAATACTCCTCAAAATGGGGTGCCACTTTGCACCCCGCTCTGGAACGTTAGACAAGGTTGACAGATAGTAGGGCAGGGAGAATTATTTGGAAATGTCAGCGAAGACGGTTAGATTTCTGTCCACTGATCCGCACTGGATGAATGTGTAAATGAACTTTTCTGTGGGTCAGTGAGGGCAGGGAATAACACAGGAATCAATTCCACAGCATAATCAACTCGCCATCGTGTGGTCATCATGGTATGACTGTAGATCTCTGTGCCGAGCAACCCTTCTTCAATGTCGTGCTTCCAACCCTGCCATGTTTGTTCCAGACTACCTCAGCACCACTGAGCTCTCACACTACTTTGACTGTGCGTCAGAGCAGGGTTCCATCAGGACTGCATTTCCGGCAGTGTGGTTCCCCACCAGTTCTGGCTTTCCAGTAGTCAGTGCAGACGACAGTGCAGCCCATCCAAGAGACTGATTGGTGCTCCCTCATCACTGAATAATTGACATTACTGTGGTCAGTGCAATGTCAGCTCACAACAGCTTGTCAACCCTCATGACTCACTCTTTCACCCACGTCACAGTTAACCTCTGTAAGAATGGCGATCCCTTAGTTTAAAACTGCTGACAGCGAAATGTTTTCTCAGTGTGAGCTCTCGGACATTGTGGTACTCTCTTGCTGTTCAATCTCGAATCGAAACTCTCTAATAGCATGGACACCTGACAATGTGAATCTCCGTCTGCCTTGACGAGCTGATCATAGAAGCATAAGGGAATAGTATCGGCCACTTGCCCATTCAGGCATGGTGCTCCACTCGATAAAATCATAAGATTGTGAAACATAGATGGAGAACTTATCGTTTTGCCCCTAAGCCTCCAATATTCGATCAAAGCTGATTGGTTTAAAAACCCCAGTCTCTGGACATCCACCAATCCCCCCAACCCCATAAACACTTTATCGGCTTACCAATCAAGAGCCAATCTATTCCTGTCGAAAAAAACACTCAGTGACCTGGCCTCCACAGCCTTCCGAGGCAATGATTTTTAAGATTTACCATCCTCTGGTTGAAGAAATTCTTCCTCAAAACAGTTCTAAAGGGCTGTCCTGTTACTCTGAGGATGTCTCCTTGGATACCAGCCTTTCCCATTGACGCAAACATCCTTGCCATGTCCATTCTATCCAGTGTTCTGTAATCTTTTATCAAATCCTTGATCATGACTGATTTCCTTCTAACCTAATATCTCTGCACTCCCGATAATCTTTCATACCTTGTCCTTGAACAATGTCTCTCCCTCTGCATTCTCTCTCTCTTTCGCTCTCTCTGTCTCTCTCTCTCTCTCAGTCCCCCCTCAGCCCTCTTCATCTTCTTCTACTTATCCATCTTCTCCTTCTCTCTGTCCATATTTGCTGCCAGAACAGTTGGGTTTCCATGTGCAGAAAAGTCCAACCAGACTCGAAATATTAACTCTGCTTCCCTCTCTCTCTCTCTCTACGTTGCAACTGCCAGGTGTCCTGCCAGCGTTCTTTGTGCACGTGGCAACAAATGGGATATGGACAAGGACTGGCTAACAATTCACGAGTTTCAATTTATAACTGTCAGTGAAGAACGAGTTTAGGAGTAAGACCTGACACAGCCCCCAGTCAAGTCAAACATCAACCAAAGTCAGCATCCCCTTGGTTCTCCTGGAGGAATTGTGCCTGAGATCGCCGATTCGTACAACGGTGCTGTTCAGATGCACACAGCCTATGGACATATTCCACTTGAACTGTTGGGCACACATTGAACGAGCACATCCTACCAGCATTTTTACAATCGTTTTCATAATTTGCAAGAAAGCAAGGACTGTTTTATATGTTTGATCTACTCGGTGGATTTCGATCAGTTCAGGGCTGGAGTGCCGAAGTCCCCCTTGCTGGACTGTAATTTTTTTTTGTTCTTTGTTCTTTATTCTTTGTGAAAGCAGGGCGGAGAAAGTCGAATTATCAGGTCACGAATCCCCAAGATTATTTGGGGCGCACACTGATGCTATTCGACCCACTGTGTATCGTCCTGTTCTGTCAACTGATGCTAATTTCCTTCCCCAGATCACTGCCTCTCATTTCCATCTCAACAAATATCCAACTTCCAACTTGAAAGCTTTAATTGAGCCTGTTTTGATTACAATTCAAGGCCCGGTATTCCAAACGCTAAATACTTCATTATTGAATCAGTTGAACGCTACTTTAAATATACATCCCTCTTATTCTTGTTCTTCTACAAATAGTAAAGCCTTCTCCCTATATGCTCAGTTCAGCCTGCTTGCCATGATTTTGAAAATCTCCATTAAATCTCTTCTCAGCGTTCTTCTCTCCAGAGAGAACAATTCCATCTAATTTATTCCTTCTTTGCAGTTCTCTAGCACTGTTCTGCAAGGTTTATATTCTGAATGCGGATACATGAATGTCCCTTTGCGACTGCAACCCCCCCCCCCCCCCCCGCGCCCTTAATTTCTCCTACCTGGACCACCCACTCCCAATTTTGCTTTGACTGTAAGTGTTCTTCTGACGAAATACATCACTCTGCAGTTCTCGGAATTGAAAAGTGTCTTCACCCTACCGGCCAACTCCATCAAATTGCCAGTGTCCCTTTGGATCTCTGCACAGTCTTCCACATTGTTTACATTTCTGCCAAGTTTCGAATCATCTGAAAACTTTGAAATTGCTGACTGTTCGGTGCTCCAGATGTAATATTTCCAATGTACGGCATAACTGAAGCACGACTACCTCCATTTGTATTCACTTCCATGATCATAAAGGAACATTCTCCAAACTGTAAAATTCTATGAATCTGTATGAACTGCCTAAAGAAAGACAAAGTTATGGGCGAGCTGATATTTCCTCACATCAGGCTATCTAAAACGGAGGAACATAGTTTGAGAATAAGAAAAATTAAGTGGAGAAATTGCTTCACTGCAAGCTCGAGACTCAACTGAGTTTGCCAGCTCCTCTTCTCCCCCTCCAGTATAACTATGTCCTTCCTGTAGTGTGATGACCAGACTACAAGTAAAAGTTCAGCTGTGCCCAAACTGAAGTTATCTACAGATCAAGCAAAACCTCCTGCTTTTATAAGATATGTCTTGAATGTGAAAGGAAACGGTCCTTCTTAATTATACCATTTACACACGGGCAAAGACCCGAGGATACCTCAATTCCTTTGAGCCTCCTCATGACTCAGAAGTCCTAAACTTATCAAGATTAAATCCAATTGTGAAGTCATGTTCAGAACTGCATTACTGAGCTATTATTTTTTTCTTCTGTTGGGTTATCTGTCTGCCGTGTACAAATTCGGAAATTGCACCTCGTGTCCCTTTGTGTGAAAGGTTTGTAAAAACAGCAAACATTTGAGGTTCCAGCCAGTACCCTCTGTAGAATGAATTGTAAAGCTGAACACGTCCTACTCATAGCTCCTTTGTATTTCATATCAGACCAGACATTCTTCTCTCCATACCTATATATCACCCTTGCCCACTGGACATTCTTTTTCGACGGTGCAGCACATTATATAAAAACTTCTTGAAATTTACTTACACCATGTTAACTTGTTTGCTTTGTCGACAACGCGCATTCTCAGTTAACTCAAACAGAATCCTCAAACCATGATCCTTCAGCAAACCAAATGATCATTGTGCGGAGGACTGGCAAAAGTGGGCATTAGTGGAAGAATGTTAACGAAAAAAATTACAAAAATCATTCTGATATCTGATACAACATTAAAGTTTTGGTTTTATTTGGAGAAAGTCAATGATGTTAAAACAAAAGAAATATATTTTAAATTTGGTCAGTGCTGATACATTGTTCAATGATGTCGGAATGGATTTAGATCTACAAAACTACAGCATAGAACTGGCCCACGATGTTTTGACGAGGATTAATTCTAATATAAAATAATATAACCCAACCTACGCACACATCACTGCTATCCATGTGCATGTCCAGCAGTCGCTTAAATGTCCCTAATGACTCTGCTTCCACCACCACAGGTGGCAACAAATTCCATGCATTCACAACACTCTGCAGAAAGAACCCTCAGTGACATCTCCTCGATACCTTTGTCCTAATATCTTAGAACAATAACGCTTCATGCCAGTCAATCGTGCCCTGGGGAAACTCTCTGGCTATTGACTGGATCCATGCCTTTCATTACCTTGTATATATCGATCCGGTCACCTCTTTTCCTCCTTCTGTCCGGAGAAGAAAATCCGAGTTTAGGTAACCTCTCTTCATAAGGCAAGCCCTCCAATCCAGGCAGATTCCTGGTATACCACCCCACGCCTCACTCTCCTCATCCAAGTCATTTATAAAAACTACGAAGAGCACAAACCCAAGAACAGAGCCCTGCGGTACCCCACACAAATCTGACCTCCAGGCAGAGAACATTACATCCACAGCCATTCTCTGCATTCTGTCAACTAACCAATGCTGAATCCAGACAGCCACATCTCTCTGTATCCCATACATCCTGAATTTGTGAATGAGCCTCCCATGATGAACCTTATCAATTTCCTTGATGAAGTCCATATACACTACATGCACTGCTCGACCTTCATTGACCAGCCTTGTCACCTCAAATAAGTCAATAAGTTGCGAGGCATGACCTGCTCCTCACAATGCCATGATGACTGTCTTTAATCACGCTGTTTTTTCATACTGCCATAAATCCTATCGCTCAGAATTATTTCCAAAATATTGCTCACCACAGACTTTCGACTGACTGGTCTGTAATTGACATGGATTTCCCCACTCTCCTTCTTGAATAAACGAACAACAATCGCCTCTCTCCAATCCTCTGATACGACTCCAGTGGAGAGTCAGGAGAAAATGATTATTTTCTTACCAGCGGCCTAGCAAAGTCCTTTCTCAGTTCGCGGAGCAGTCTCGGATAAATCTAATCTGACACCTGGGAACTTAGCAATCTTAATGTTTCCTGCACATCAACTTCATCAATCTTGATCTGTTGAAGCCTGTATCCCAGCTCCTCAAAGATAACATTTACAACAAGGTCCATTTCCTAAGTTGAAATCGAAGCAAAAAACCCAGTTAGGGCTTCCCCAATCTGCTCAGACTCCACACGCAAGTTCCCTACCCTATCCCTGATCGGCCCTACCTTCGTCCTGATCATTCTTTTATTTCTCAAATATGAGTAAAATGCCTTTGGGTTCTCCCTAATCTTTCTTGCCAAGCCTTTTTTCATGCCCACTCCTGGCTCTCCTCAGTCCTTTTCTGAGCTCCTTTCTAGCAAGCCTGCAATCTTTTAAAGGTGTGCTAGATCCTTATTTTCTCCACCTTACATAAGCTGCCTGCTTCCTTTTGACGAGAAGTTCCTCTGCTCTCATCATTCAAGGTTCCTTCATTTTACCACTTCCACCTGTCTCAGAAGAACAAGTTCGTGCATAACTCGCAACAACTGCTTCTTGAGGAGTATCCATGTGTCTGATATGGCCTTTCTGTGGAACAATTAATCCCAGTCTGTACTTGCCAACTCTTGTCTGATCGAGTCATAGTTTCCTTTTCCCTAATTCAATTTGATCCCTCGGTGACTGCTCCTTTCTTTCCTAGGCTATGGTAAACGTGTGACAGCTGTGATCATTGTCATCAACGAGTTCTCAGATCGCGAGATCTGACACCTGCCCAGGCTCATTGCCGAGAACGAAATCCAAAATGGCCTCGCTTCTCGTCGGTCCGTCTGCTAACTCAGTAAGGAAACCATCCTGAACGCAGCTGACAAAAACGGCTCCATCCAATCTATCTGTATCAAGGACGTCCCAGTCGATATTGGGAAAGTTGAGATCAACCATGCCAACCACACTGTTATATCTGCATTTTTTCCAAAATCTGCCAGGCAATGAGATATTCAATCTCTCTTCTGTTATGAGGGGGTTTGTAGAAAATCTGCAACGAGGTTTGTTGATATCCTGCTGTTCGTAACGTCCACCCATGCTGACTCAGAAGACAAACCTTCCTCAACAACCTTCATTTCTGCAGCTGTGATGCACTCTCTGAGTAGCAATTCTCCAACCCCAACTCTTTTTCCACCCTTTCTGTTCTTTTTAAATGTTCTAAACCCTGGAAAATCAAGCAACCATTCTTGCCCTGTGAAACCTACATCTGCGTAATGGCCTGGAAAAATAGCCTCAAGTACGGATTCCTGTTCTAAATCTGTCTTTCTTATTTCTGACACTCATTGCGTTAAAGCAGATGCACTTTAACCGATCCCTCCCTTTTATCGAGTGAGAAAAGTTCCTGATAGATTCACGACAGTGTGTCACTGCCCCATCTGCAACTATCCCTCGCTGAGATCTCTAGCTCTGATTCGGACCACCTTCTCAAACAAATCTCTCACACAAGACATGTGTGCCCCTCCAGGTCAGATGCAAACCGTCCTTCATGGACAGGTCCCACATTCCCCAGATTGTGCCCCAATGTTCGAGGTATCTGAAGCCCTCCGTCCTGCACCAGCCTCGGAGCCACGTGTTTAGTTGCATTCGTTAACTCTCCCTCAACTCACTATCTTGTGACACCGGTAACAAACCCGATATCATTACTATACTTGTCTTGCTTTTCAGATTCCAACCTAGCTCACTATAGTCACGTTGCACATCCTCAATCCCTTTCCTACATGTATTATTGATTCCAATATGTCCTACGATTTCACCCTCCACCTTTAGCATCTGATTGGCGTCATTCCAGACAATGGCACCGGGGAGGCAACATACCTTCTAAGAGTCCCATACCTGACCACAACATTACATGTCAATCAGCCTAACTATTGAGACCCCTATCATTCACGTTTTCCTATTCTTTCCCCATCCCTTCTCAGCCACATTACCAAGCTCAGAGACGAAGACCTGGCAATTATGGTTTTGCCCTGGCAGGCCATCCCCATCAGCACTATTCAAAACTCTATACTTATTGCGGAGGGAAATGGCCACGGGGATCCCTGCTCTATCTGTTGGTTCCCTTTCCTCCCACTGACTGTAACCCAGCTGTCCTTATTCTGTGTCTGAGGAGTGACCACCTCCCTGTACATCCTCTCAATTTCTCCCTCAGTCTCCCGGATTTACCATAGTTCATCCCACTTCAGCACCAGTTCCCCAACTCGGTTTTCGAGGAGCTGGAGTGAGGTGCATTTCCCACAGATGTGATCGGCAGAGACATGAGAAGTGTCTTTCAGCTGCCACATACTGCAGGAGGAACATGCAGCAGCCCTATGAGGCATACGCCGCTAATCTGGAAGCCAGCACAGGGCTGTTCAAAGGGAGAGAAGAAAAAAAGAGAAAAAAAACCTGAAAACTTACAGAGTTTACAGACTCTTAGTAAGTATAGTGGAGGTGGGTGGAACCGAAAGGCTTCTCGTATCCCTACGAATAATGCAATGGGAGAAAAAAATCATAATCTTCAATTTCGGGAAGTTCTAAATGTGCAGTTGAAGCAATGGACCATATGAGCATCAGGACATTGAGTGCTACAACTGGTGCTTTCGACATTCTCCACTGAGTGTCTCAAATCTCCGGGCTGAAGTCAGCCACCAGCTTTATCTTTATATTTTCAAGAGGTATTCTGTCAGTAATAATAACACGTCAAAAAAGTGATTGGCTGCATCTTTTGTGTATCGAGTTGACAACTTATTAAACAAGAGCAGCAGAATGGGGACACATGCTTCACCAAGTCTGATTGCTTTTAACTCATGAAGGGACAGAGAGAGAGAGAAAGAGAGAGAGAGAGAGAGAGACTGATGTAGCGAACATAAAATTGATGCATGTCTTTTCAGAAAAATAAAGACAGCAATGGGTACTGTTCAGCTATCAAACCTGCATTACTTTTTTTAACGGTATATATGGAGCATGGAACAGTGCAGCAGAGGCTTTTCGAACCTCGATTTTGTGCCGACATTAAATTCTACTCGAAGATCAATTTGTCTGCATATGCTTTGTTTTATATTATCTATGCGCCGATCCAAGAATTGATTAAATGCCGCGATTGTTTCTGTCTCTACTACCACAGTTGCTGAAGCATTCCATGCTTCAACCATTCTCTGACATCTGACGTAAACCTTCCTCCAGTCACCTTTAAATTATGCTTTCTTGTGAGAGCCATTTCCACCTCAGAAAACGCCTCTGGCTTTCCACTCTATCTCTAGCTCTCATCATCTGAAACACCTCTAACGGGTCCCCTCTCATTCTTCTTCACTTCAATGAGAAAGGCCCGAGCTCCTGACACATTTTTTCATTCGACATGCCCTCCAGTATATGCAACATCCTGGTAAATCTCCTTTGCACCCTTTCTAAAGTTTCCACATCATTCCGATAACAAGGTGACAGAAAGGAACACAATGCTCCATGTGTTGTCTAACCAGCGCTTTGTATGGCTGCAGCATCATCCCGGTGACAGCGGTGCTGAAGCAGGAAATTAAGTGTGCGTGTGAGAAGCAATCAATTATTGTCACAAACATGATTCGTGATAACACGAAAAAAGACCAATGAATAAAGGAAATCTAAAAACACATCCGGGAATGACAGAAAAACTCACTAGACCTGGAAGCATCTGTGGAGAAAAAGCTAGGTTAGTTATGTATTTGTATGTTATAACGCTGGCGAAATGATCAGTATTAACTGCGGAATAAACATATTTATCAAAAATTCTCAGAAGCTGACAACCCTCACCTTCACCTTCCAAATGGACTTTATTTTCTCTAATGCTGCTTCTGCTGCTGTGAGCTTGTGAAAGGACGTGCTTCAATGATTCGCTGTTTTTTTGAATGGATAATTGGTCCTTTCAATGTCTACCTCGATATGATGTCTATTTGTTTCTCTGTGTCTGTGTATATTCACATTCCACTATTTTACATTCTCCGACTACCTGGCCATATCCCTAATTTCCCATTTCTGATCTTTGAATCACCTGACGTCGGAGACAGTGTGAGAGTGGAGCTGTTGAGAGCCCTTCTCCTTCCCTTGAATGGAGTGGGTATAATTGGGCTCACATTCTCCGGATGATGTGTGTGTCACTTAGGCCAGAGCTAAGTAAATATTATTATTGACAAAGTTAGGCTTTTAGTCATGGTAGGCTAATTCAAAAAGTAACGAGACGTGCAATACAGGGACATTTGTTTGTTTGGATTGGCTGCCACTTGGAAAATTGGTGGTAAATTGTAACTGTTAAGTCTGGAGCTCGGTAGCCGATGCTGTTCTGCACGGACCTCTTATGAGATGACTGCTCAATGTGATTTTTCTAAATTACTTGGATGAGGAACTGGAAGACTGGATTAGTATGTCTGCCGATGGCACAATGGTTGTTGGAGTTATGAACATGTAGAGGGCTGTTGTAGTTTGCAATGCGACATTGACAAGATGCAGTTTTGGGCTGAGGAGTGGCAGACGGAGTTCAGCCAGGAAAAAATATACTGCGATACATTTTGGAATTTCGAATTTTAATGCAGAATATAAGGCGAAAGGCAAGATTCTTGGCAGTGTGGAGAAATGCAGTGATCTTGGGATTCACATCCGTAGATCCCTCAAAGTTTCCACTCAGATTGATATGGTTGTTAAGACGTTTTACAGTGTATTGGACGTTAACGCGCCCGCAATTGACATTAAGAGCCACGAGGCTATGCTGCAGCTCTATGAAGTCCACTGTAGACCACACTTGGAACATTGTGTTCAGTTCTGATAACCTCATTGCAGGAACGATATGAAAGCATTAGACCACTTCCACTGCACGGCACTAAACATTATGTTTTGTCAATTTCACAAATAATTCCAAAAGGTTTGTGTGGCATGACCTCACCCTCACAAAGCCATGCTGACTAACTGTCATCAAACTACACAATAATTAAGTATATTTAATACATTCCATTTATCCCTTTGTTCTGCGTATGTGACAGCTTTGTTATTTTCCCAAATATTTCTGCAATCGATATTTGCAAGGTTATTGGGTGGCAATGTTGATCAGTGGAAAACTTTGCTGCCTCACAGTGACAGGGAAATTTTCTCGATTCCACCCATGTGGGACTGGCTTTTCGAACAATCTCCCAGTATTTTCGTGTGTTTCCTCCGGGGAATCCGTCTTCCACATTCCAATGATGTTCACATTATGCCGATTTCCCCATCGGAAATGCACGTTTGCAGGAACATGAAATGGTGATGGGTCTGCGTGGGATCATCTTCAGGATGTCGATGTGGACAGGATTGACCAAATGGCCTAGTTCCACCCTGCTTCCAGTGCCCATTGCGAGACGCCATTCCAGAAAATGAGGAATCGCACCAGATCTCCAAATCTCTGGGAATACCCGAAGAGAGAAATCAAACATTCTGCTATCGTCGGCAGAAAGGAGACGAGGTCCTGGATGGAGTTCATTACAAGGATACACGCACAAACCTTGAATATCAGGCCTTACATTCCGAGAAGTGATGAGACACATTCGGTTTTCCATCTCTGGAATAAGAACGTTTCATGTTTGGTCTAATCAAGGCCTTCAGTACATCAATAGAAAAAGACAGGCGAGGTAAAGATAAACGACTTCGACATATGAAAGTAAAAGTGAAAAATGTGCTCGGAGAACATCTCAGAATTCCCTCCGTAAGAGCATTGTTGGTAAACCTACAGCATATGGACTGTAACGGTTCAAGAATGCAACTCAACAACACCGACTTGAGAGGTGAAACACAAACAGGCAGTAAAATTGGGGCCCAGGCAGCGATGTCCACATGATAGCATAGACTTCGGACCAGACATTCAGGAAAGAAAACAGAAAGCTCTTCTACGTACAAATAGTGGTGTAGGGTTCGAGTTATCGTCCCCAAATGCTGGCTGATGATAATTGAATTGGTAAATTTAATCTAGGAAAGACACGGTTTTTTTAAGCGAGGATGTCACGGGATACGGGCTCAAGGCAGGCATATGGCATTACCCACAGATTACACACAGTTTTACATGTGGCTGAGCAGGCTCAGTACCTAAATGGACAAACCATGTTCGTGAATTCCTAGCAATAATTTATTTCGTTCTTTATCCGTTCACTTACTCCTCAGGCCAGTAACTTCCTTCGATACATAATGTAAACCTTCAAAAGATAGTTTTAATCGTTCATTCCAGTCACTGCCTGTCTCGGTTAATGATCTACCTTTTAATGCCAACTAAACTGAAGCCGGTCATTAATGTGTCAGTGACAAAAAGCACCAGTGCACTATTTGAACACATAAAATGAGGATTTGTGTTTCAGTCTTGTTATTCTTCCTCTCACAATGACAGTGATGATGTGGGTGACACTGCTTTTGCTGCTTGGAACTACGGCATCTGTGAAATTTAATCTTACCTGCGGAGAATTGTACAACGCCTCGTGGGCAACCAAGCGCAGCACAGTTTTTTTTTCAGTGGCCACTGCGCTATTGCGGCCGCTGGGTTTGATCATGTGTGCTCATTCATGTCAACATTTCACCCCTTCCTCTTTCTGTAATCCTGGAAAGGAAACATATTGCACATAGCAAGATGTCTATCATATTTCCAAGTCCATCTGAAATTTGTACGCTTGCATTATTTCTTATTTCAAATACTGCTTGCCAAGGAGATGATCCATGGCCTCTCACACGTGTGATTGAAACGTGAAAACCCAGTGATAGTGAGCTGTCGTAGTGCAGTGGAGGGTTCAAGTTTTACTTGTTCTAATGTTGCTAAATAACATCCGTCGAGCAGATTGATCTGCAAAATTTCACCTTTTTTGCTACACATGCATGGCTGTGCCTGACTTTAATTTCAAAAGCAATGGAGAATGAAATTTAAGACATTTCATTTAAGATGAACAAATTCCAGTCAGCATGACAGGAATATTGTGAAGTCATGGGTACCTTATCTGAAGAAAGATATGCTGGAATTGAAGGCAGCGCAGAGAAAGTACGTTGGCTAGTTGCCAGCTGTGGAGGGATTGTCTTAGGAGCAGAATACGAGGAGGTTGGGGGATACTTATGGAAGTTTAGAAGAATGAGAGTTGCGCTGATTGAAGAATGAATCACTCTTGAAGGACTTTCCACTGTAACTGATGTGAGGTCGATTGCCCGTGCTGGAGAGTTTAGAACAAAAGGGCCTCATCTCAGAATACAGGGTCGCACATTTAAGACACAGTTTCGGAGGAATTGCGTCTATCGTAGGGGAGTGAATACAGGGAATTGTTTCTCCCAGAGGGTTGTCGAGGTTGAATCATTCAGCATGGTCAAAGGTGAGATATACAGATTTTAAAATAGGTAGGGAATCGATGAATTATTTCAAAACCGCAGGACATTGGTGTTGAGAATGATGAGATCAGTCACGATCTAATTGAGTGGCAGAACAGAGTCGATGAGCTGAATGGCCTACATTCGCTCTTCCGTCTTTTGGTCTGATGTCTGCAAGTGGTTGCAGTTTGAAAGCCTTCACAATATCTGCATTCCTCCAAGGCTGGCTTTCTGCGATCTTCGCTGAATGAATAAAACTGTCTTTGTTGGCTACGCATCAAGATGGCTGTTGCATCAGATCCTCTTTCACATTAACCACGTTTATCTTCTCCTTTAATATCGATCGGATACCATACCGTTTGGAGCAAGGCTTAGCCAGCTCTCCATCGCATAAGATTCGTAGAATTCTCCAGATCAGAGGGTAGTCATTCGACCCATTCCAGCTGCCGAGTTCGCACAATCCCCCAACTCTGTCTTCACATCCCTCTCAATTCATCCATTTCAAATGAATATCCCACTCTCTTTCGAAACCTGTCGAATTTGCCTCCACCTGTGTCCCTTGCAGTGCGTTATAATTGCTAACAGCTCTCTGAATAAAAATGTCAGTGAGTTGCGGATCTGAGGATCTGTTCACATTTTATGCTGCTGAGGTTTCCAATAACTTCTTGCTTCCAAAGGCAAACTGCTTGAGAGCGTTACAGTACCCCTTGCTAAATGACTTGATATTGCAAATAAACTGATCAGTTCTTAATTGGATAAATCAATATCAGGCCAAGAATGCAGCACTACACACAGTTTTCGACTTCACTAAACGTTAGTGGGGACCAATTCCAACAATCTCCACTATTCCGGTCCCAACAAATTCTGATTAGTAACAGAGGCAACAGTTTCCTTTGTTCTGACTTTGTGTATGGCAGTGAGATCACAGGGCAATCTCCTTTTCTGTCCGAATGTTAACTTCAAAAACCATTTTTCTCTTTTCTTCCCTGTCCTAGATCAAATCTTTTCACGCGTGTTAGAGAACAGTTACTGCAGTGAAGTACCATGTGATGAGAATTTTTCAGTACGGACCAACGGGACATGCCCACACTTCCAAGTGTGCTGAATGCCTTTCCTGTCAGCGAAGAAAGAAAGACAGCATGCAACACTGGAAAACATCTGAATTTCCGTTCGGAGAGATTTGTCATCTCTTCAATTCAGGCTTCATTTAAAGGAGTCTATTCAATGAGATCTGGTGCACTGCTTTCTCAGACACATGAATAAAACTCAGTAACACTGGTAAACATTAATTGTCCAATCCTCATTTACCATTCAGATCGGTTATTTAACATAGTGAGAAAAAGGAATGCTGCAGTCACAAAATATGCAAGATAATGCGATCGCATTCACATCGCAACAGGTTAGCTGCTGTGTGAGCCTTTGGTTACAGTGAAATTGGAGGAGCACGAGTTCTGGTCCTGTCATGATCAGAATGATGTGGAGGCGTCAGGGAGGTGGTTTAACAGCACAGCAGAGGATTAACTGTAAGGACTGCAAGGAAAACCTTGGACCATTTCCTCTAGAGTGAAAGAGTGAAGAGAGGTATCCTCATCAAAGTACAGAAAATGATGAAAGATTAGCCATGCGGAGTTTTTTCCTTTCCCGGACTGAAATGTCAAATACTAGTGGAATTAGATTTATTATGAGGGAAATAAATTTAATGGAGATGTTTAAGGAAAGGATTGTTATAGCGGGGGTAGTTAGTGCCTGGAATGCAGTGCCATTGCGAGTTGGTAGTCGATATGATAGCAAAGCTTAAAATTAATTTAGATTCACTGATGCACGGGTAGACTATAGAGGGATACACACGATGTGAAGGCAGGTCGCATTAGATAAGATGGTTTTTATGGTGGGCCGAAGGACCCCTTCCTGTGCTGTCCAATGTTATATCCAACAGAATAATTTTACTACGAAGATAAGCAAGGTATGTTCGACTTGTTTTCTTTCAAGCAGAGAACCTCGCCGGGAGATGCGCTTGAGGTGTGTAAGACGATGAGGGCGACAGATGGAGTGAACCGATACCAGCTGCGCCCATCAGTCAGAAGGTCAATAACAAGTGGGTATAGTCTGAAATTGAAAGGCAAAAGTTTTGCAGGAGAGTTGAGGGGAAACGTATTCAACCTCAGTGCAGTGGTATCTGGGATCAAATTTCTGGGAGTGTAGCTAAGGTGGGAAACGTCCAACTTTTCAAACGCGCTTTTATGAGCCACCTGAAGTGTTTAAATATTGAAGGCTACGCTCCATGGTTTAAAATGTAGGGCAGCTATAGATATCACGTATTTTGTTTACAGTATGGACTCGATAGGCTGAAGTGCCTCTCCAACATACTCTGATTCTATGTTTCTATGTTCGAACACACACAAACCACAGCCCTCAGGCAAAGTCACTGGGCCCTTCTGCATTATTTAGTTGGGAGGGTGGGGGGGACGTGTTATTCCTCAAAGACGGGAGTTAGGTGTTACACCGTTGCATTACTCTGAGAATCAACATTATCTCGAGTTCTGAGATCAAAGATTGGAAAGGAAATTGGGAGCGACATTTTACGAAGCAGGTGACAGAATTTTCCCTGCATGTTGGCCACTTACCAAGTAACCATCAGTCGTGTCAATTCTTATGCAGATTGTGGAATCAGGGAATGAACTTCCAACCAACGCTGGCTTGCATCAGGAGATAATCAAACCATTGAGTTGTCAGAACACACACAAGGAACATTCGATATTCCATCAGCAGTGACAGAAGAATAGTCTGCCAGACATTCTCAGTGAAGTCATCCAAACAAATACAATAAGAACAAGTGTAGACCACTCATCCCCTCAAGTCTATTAGCTAACAAAACAATACCATCATGAACAACAGAAATTGCTGATAAAGTTAAACAGGTCTGGTAGCGTCTGTGGAGAGATGTCAGAGTTAACGTTTGAGGTCAAGTGACCTTTCCTCAGATCTGGGCAAGTCAACCTTGGTTAGAATTAAGGGTGACTCGACCCAAATAATTAATTTTAATTTCTCTCCACGGAAGCTGCCAGCCACACTGAGCTTTTCCAGAAATTTATTTTATGTTGTAATTTATAAGATGCACAGTTCTTTCAGTCATTATTCAGTTAGGTCATGGTTGTTCCCAATGTGTTCACAATTCTGCATTCTTACATAATCCTTGATCATCTTCCCTTCCCTTGGTCATCCAAAATCTCTCGGAATCTGCCTTAAAGTGTTTGCATCCATTGGCTTTTGGGGAAGGGAATTCCAAAGATTCACAATCCTTGAAAGAAAGGTAATGTTTCTTCATCTCAGTTTTGATCTCTTTACTTTCAAATAAGGAAGATATATTTCTTGATTATGGACAGTACATTCACAACGTGAATGAGAATGTAAAAGGGATAATTAGGATGTTTGCAGATGACTCGAAACTTGATGGTGTTGCTGATAGTGAGGAGGATAGTCTCAGGCTGCTTTCTATTATTGATGAGCTACTAAACTGTGCAGGTGTAATTTAATTCTGCGAAGTGTGGTAAGGATTTGGCGAGGTCGGAAAAGGGAAATATATACCCAATGTATGCTCGTTCCACAGGGAGCACCGAGCAACAAAAGGATATTGATGTATAAGTTAATACATCCTTGAAGATGTCAGCACAGTAATAAGGAATGGTAAATAATACATAGGGGGTGTTTGCCATCATTAGCTGTTAGAACGTAGGAGCAAGAAAGCCTTGTTACTAAAGAATTGGTTCAGCCACACATGGAATACGACGTGAAGTTCTTCTGCCACCCTATCGGAAGGGCAACAGTGCATAGGTGACGGTGTCTGGATTGACCAGGATGTTGCTAGTGATGAAATGTCTTAGTTATGATGAATGAATGGACAGACGGTAGTTGTTCTCATACGGGCATAGGACGCTGAGGGGGACACTGAAAAATGTATGCAAAATCTTTGTAGTTATTTACAAATCATATTATTTGAATCTCATCCCCATTGCAGTTGTGTCTTCGACCAGAGTGTAATAATTTCCTCCGAGGAATAATTGTTTTAGAAGTGAATGAGTACTTTTTTTCACTCAAACGAATGGCAGAAATATGGAACATCCTTCCTGAGATGGATGTCAAGGCAGGTACTGCATCCCATTTGAAGCAAAGGCCAACATGACATTCGGAGGTCAGTGCTAATCACTGTGAATTTAGTCAAGTTCTCATATAGGAGCAGACCAGGTCAAGAACAAGAACATTTATGTGGATCTGGGAGCACATTTGTCTGAAGAGTAAGTCAGTGTTACCCACAACGCTGTGGCTCTGGAGTCACATGTAACAATAGTCTATTCAATATTAACCATAGTGTTTTCAGCATGAAGTGACATGCATAGACAGAGTAGGTCATTGGGACAAGTTCTGGGGAGGCACGTCTCTTCCAAATTGCACAGTCTATACTTTGGCCGGACTGGGACCAATGACCTTGTGGTTGCTTTTGCCAACGTTGTTAGGGAGGGTTTAAACTAATGTGGCAGGGGAATCGGAACTAAATGAGTAGATTAATGGACAGAAAGGAGTTAAGTCTTCCTTAAACTAAACCCTGGAAGGAACTGGATAATGAAGTCAGCCTGACTAAGGGGAAGGGAAGGCAGGGAATAGATGATGAACACAAAGTGACAGGTGATTTTATGTGCATTGGTTTTAATGCGAGATGGGTAGAAAATAAGCCAGATCGACTTAGGGTCTGGATTAGTACCTGTGTGTGTTACGTTATTGCTGATACTCAGACATGGTTGAGGGAAGGTCGTGAATGGCAAATAGCAATTCTAGGGTTTGGATAATTTCGGCTGGAATATCACAGGAGGTAACAGGTGTGAATGAGTTGTTTTACTGGTCAGATAAACTATCACAGCTGTGCTAAACGAAGGCAAAATGGAGAAGTCAGCATTCAGGCATATGGACAGAGCTCAGAAATAACAGGGTGTGGTTACATTGTTGGAGCTATACTACAGGCATCTTCAGAGAGAGCATAACATAGACGTACAAATATTTTAACAGATGATGGAAAGATGTAGAAGCAATAGGGTGGTGGTGGTAGGAGATTTTAATTTGCCCAACATTGACTGGGATTCACTAAGTGTTAGAGGACCACATAGAGTCTCTAAGGAGAATCCTGCAGAGTTTCATATTGCATTATATAAGTGGTCAAACTCAGAAAGGAGACATACTTGACACGATGTCAAGGAATAACTCTGACTATTTGGTTAAAGTTTCAGTAGTGGATTACTTTGGGAATAATGATCACAAGTCCGTAAGATTCAGAATACTCATGAACAAAGATGAAAGCAGTACGAAAGGAAGAGTGCTAAATTTGTGGATACACAACGATAGCAAAATTAGGCAGGAGCTGGGAAATGTGAATTGGGCAGTTAAATGGAAAAGCCCTCGAGAAAGTTGATACACAGATAGGTCTGGGTGTTCAAGTACATCATAACATGAAGGTGGAAACGGAAGTCGACAGAGTGGTCAAGAATGCCAAAGTCTTGCTTTCCATCATTGGACCGGGCATTGAGTACAAGAGTTTTCAGTTCATGTTACAGTTGCATAGGACTTGGGTTTGGGCTCATGTGGAATACTGCATACTGTTCTGAATGCCATGTTATCAAAAGAGTGTATGCGGCTTGGAGTGGGTGCAGAGGAGGCTCATCAGGATGTAGCCTGCTATAGACCGCCCCAAGACAGGAAGAGAATTTGAGCAGATCAGGATTATTTTCATTAGAAGGAAGGACGTTGAGGGGTGGACATAAGTGGGATCCATAAAATCATGAGAGGTATATTCAAGCTGGATAGCAAAAAGCCTTTATCCCAGAGTGGGGCACTCAATTACTAGAAATAACAAGTTGAAGGTGAGCGGGGAAAAGAGTAAAGGATCTTCTTTGCGCAGAGGACTATGAGTTCCTAGAACGCATTGCCAGTGGAGGGAGGAGGAGTCGCCATGATGGAGTCATTTAGCATGTCCCTAGACAGATACATGAATGGGCAGAGAGCAGAGGGGTTAAGGTCCTTAATAAATATTCGACAGGTTTAGATAGACGGTCTGGATTAGCGGACGTCTGGAGGGGCACAAGGCCTGTTTCTGTGCTGTGATGTTCTTTGTTCTTACTTCTTAGTTCTTTGGTCAGTAGTAATCACAACGCTGAGTCTGGAGTCACGAGAACGCACGACACCTGGAAGATCTTATTGAAAATCAGAGTGAGGTGGGACAGCACTACATTTAGAGATGAATCAGGTCAGTGATAACTAAACTGTTGTGCATCTGGAATCATTTGAAGATATACAGCATGTCAGTAGTAATCGCAGTGCTCTCTGTTTCAAAGTCACATCTGGGGTTGAAGCAGGTCAGTGGTGACCATAGTATTGTTGACCTGGGGATCACATATGCAGACACAAGCAGGTCTGTGGCAACCAGAGTGGAATGGGTCTGGAGTCACATGTGGAGACTGTTCAGATCATGCTTACGACGATCATGCAGTTGGCTAGAACTTACACGTACAAACTTCGAAATGGAGCAAGTTTCCACAGCGCTTTGGCCTTCATTCACACATGGACGCAGACCAAGTCAACGGTAACCACAGTGATGTTGACCTAGACTCACATGTAGAGGCACAGCAGGTCAGTGATAACCACAGTATTGTTCGTTTAGTATCACATGCAGAGACAGAGCTGTTAGGGGAAACCACAGTGCTGTGGGTCCACAGTCATACGTGAAAACAAAGCACATCAATGGTATCTACAATACTGTTTGCCTGGAATCACCAATAGGTAGAGCAGCTCAATTACTAAATCAGAATTGTGGCTGAAGCAAACTGTAGAACCAAAAAAATCAGTTGCATTGCTGTTCTGTGAGACTGGCAGCACTTGGAGGCGAGGTGAGTAGTAGATACAATGCTGTGGATCTGGTGTCACGTGCACAGATGGAGTTGTCAGTGGTCACTATAGTTGCGTGGTGCTGTATTCACGTACAGAAAAGTGCAGATTAGTGATAACTACAGCGCTGATTATCTGCAGTCTCATGTCGATCCAGAACAGGTCAGAGATACCGTGTGTGCTTTGGGGCCTATTTTCATGGCGAATCTGAGCAGGTCCATGTAACAACAGTGCGGAAGATCTGGGGGTCACATGTAGGGTCAGAACAGGTCAATCTGAAACACAGTGCTGTTTTCCTGGTGTCACATGCAGAGACCAAGCAGGTCAATTATAACCAAAAGTACTGTAGATCTGTAGTCACATGGAGAGACAGGGCAGGTCAGTAATAAAAATAGTGCTGAAGATGTGGAATCACATTCCTTCGAGAACTGGTCAATATCAATCACAGTGTTGTTGGTCTGAATTCAATTGCAAACCCAGACCAGATCAATGGGAACCAAATTGCCATGAGTGTGGTGTCATGTGTAGAGACATAGAGGTGAATGATTGCCACAATACTAAACGTCTGGCATCATATGTAGACACTGAGCAGACCAGCGATAGCTACAGTTCTGTGGAACTGGATTTACATTTAACGACAGAGCAGGATAGTTGCAACGCCAGCGTTGTTGGCCTGTAGTCATGTACTGAGAAACCACAGGTCAGTGATAACCAGTGCTGTTGGCCAGTAGTTAGAATACACAAGAGAACACATCACAGCTAAACACAGTGCTGCGGGTCTGGACACAAATGCTGACACATATCAGATAATTCACAACCAACATGCTTCTCACCATGAGTACCATGCAGAAACAGAACAGTCTAGAGGGAGCAAGGGTTTTGTGCATCTGGTGTCAAATGTAGAAATAGATGACATCAGTAACAACGGATTCATGCGGTATGACATCACCTGCAGAGACACCACAGCAAATTAGTGATTATCATTGTTATGACCCTGAACACACACGTCAGTCCAGAATAGCTCAGACGTACTGGCAGGCTGTGGGCCCAGACTGGTGTCCGTAATCCTTTTCATCTGGTGTAAAATGAAATCCCAGAAAAAGCCTGCAATAATCACAGTGCTGTGGGCCTGACTTTAAGTGTCAAGACCGAAGTGGTCAGCGATAACTGCAGTGCTATTGTCCAGCTGTTACACTTAGAGACAGAGCACTTCTGTATTAAACACAATGCTGTGGCCATGTGCAGAGACAGAGAAAGTCCGTGCTCACCACTGTGCAGTCGGTCTTGCATCACATGCAGAGATAGTCAGCAACGCGATAACCAAAGTGCTGTGGGCCTCGAGTCACATGTAGAGGTGGAACAGTTCAGTGGTAAGCACAGTGCTGTGGATCTGGTTTGACGTGTACAAAACGAACAGGTCAACGGTGGACCACAGTAATGTGCATTTGGAGTCACAAGTAGAATTTAAAAGAACAATAGCAATCACAAAGCTTTTGATCTGCATTTTCAAATGTGTCTAGAGCAGGTCAGTGATAACAACAACATGTAATCTGGAGTTACATGTGGACACAGAACATGTCAATGATAAGCATAATTATGTTTTATTTTGTAGTTCCATCAAAGACAGATCACGGTAAATGAAAGTTATAGTTCTGTACTTGGAGTCACATGCAGACACAGTGGAGGCCAGTAATAGCTATGGGTATGGAGGAACATGTCGAAAATGAGCATGTTGTGGAAACCACAGTGCTGTTGTCTTGAAATCCTTTGTAAGTTAATGGTGACCACAGTGCTGTGGATATTGCAGAACATGTAGAGAGAAGTACAATTGTGTGTTAAACACAATTCTGAGAGTCTGGAATCATAAATAGACACGGTGCATGTCAGTGATAACCATAGTGCTTTGGGTCTGGAGTCGCATGTGGGTCCATAACGTATTAGTGGTTCTCACATTGCAGTGAATGGTGTCAAGTTAGAGGATAGAGTATGTTTGTGATACCCAAAGTGCTGTGTTTATGGAGTCATCTGTCGAGGCAGGACAGGTTTGATCACCATACTGTTGAGGGATCAGAGACCCTCTTAGGGCAAGAGCAGGTCAATTTGCATGACAGTACTGTGGGTTTGCAATTACATCCAGAAAGAGAGCAGGTCAGTCATGACCACGATGCTGTAGACCTCGCATCACTTGTAGAGATTAGGTCAGTGGGAGCTGCATTGCTGCGCGTCGAGTCTCATGTAGAGACAGAAGATTTCAATGGAACTCATAGTTAAACATACAAACTCGGAAACATATAATGTAGAGCAGGAGGAAGGTGGTCATTTGGTTCATCTTATTCACACTAAACCTGCCATTCAGACTGCATCACTATTCTGTCACTGTAACCTGGCACTCCCCATGTTTCATTCACATAACCTGCACCTTCCTCCATAGTAAGGGCAATTTATCTTGAATAATTCACCACACTTGCACATCATCGGACTGTGCACGGAACAGCCAAGCATCTGGAGGAGAATTCCCTTCCCTCCACAATCTGTGTATTTATCCACTACCAGGGGTGAGTAATGGATTGATAATCTTTCCTGCAATTACTAACACTGCGGATGTCGTGATGGTTACAAACAAAACGTTTGAAGATGTTCAATCAAGACTGCAAGCGAAAACCACATGTGGAAGCGGATTGGAACTCCATCGTGGCAGATGGAGAATTCGCAGATATGAGGAGAATGTGCAAACACCACACAGACAACCTCCTGAGCGTGGAGTCAAACCTGACTGCCTGGTGTGCAGTGACAGTAGTGTTAATGGTTGAGCCACCATGCAGTTCAATGAAAGAATTTGAGATAAGGTCAAGCCTCCTGAGCCTGACATGATGAATATAGTGCAATGTAATACCATCTAACATAATGTAACATAACATAACATAACATAATAAAGTATTGTGCAATAGTCTCCTTATCTGAGGAAGGATGTTCACTGAGGTAGTACAGAAGGATTCACCAGACTTTGATGTTGGGAGTGATGAATTAATATGTATGTCTTCACTTTCTATATTGATCATTGGAGTTCAGAAGAATTAGGTGGGTCTGGGGCATTCTCATCAAACTTGCCCACAGATCAGTCATGATCTCATTGAATTGTTGAACCGGATCCAATGGCTCAATCGCCTGAATCTATACAATTCAGCAAGACTGGATAGGCGAAAATCAGAAATGATCATCCCCGTGACCAGAGGAGTCCAGAACCGACAGGCTAAGAGATATAGGATACGCCATTTAGCACTAAGGCCGAGGACGTTTTATTTAACTAGCGAGTGGGAAGCCTGTGGAATTCTCTGCGACTGAAAATGCTAGACAGCAAAACATGGCATGTTTTTAAGAAGGAGTTAAATATGGTTCTTGGAGCTAAATAGATCAAATATTATGGGATAAAAGCAAGGGGGCTTAATTGCACGAACAGCCATGATCATATTGAATGATGCAGCAGGATCTAAAAACGGAATGGCCTGCTCCTACTCATAGTTTCTATAGTTAAACGTGAAACCGACAGTAAAGTGACTCATTCATGGACATCTCGATAACTTCTTTCCAAGCAGACAGGTATAATGGCAATCTGTTCCGTGACAGAGGTAAATATTTGACAAGCAGGAAACACAGTCCAAAATAGCCTAATGCAGTTCTGATGAACAATTCAGGAATATATTTTAAAAAGTAAACGTTTTCATGACCTGTGAGCCTTGCTGTCTAGGTGAGTGATTGTGCCTCCCTCTCGCTCTCTGGAGAATTAACCATATCAATGCGGCTCTTTCGTGATGTGGTTCCTCACTGGGTTAGGACAGCAGAATTTCGGAGGGGTGTTTAAAGAAATTTGCAATGCTTAGAATTGGAACTGCTCTCATTCTTTCCAATAGTTGTGCTTTTCTAAATTTTATGCCTTTGGTAAAGGTTTAACTATCACATTGAAAAAATGTGTTATGTTTAACATCGAGTATATTGACTCCTCACACTACATCTGGGACACGGAACTTACAATTCCCTTTAAAATAGCACGAACGTTCGGGTTTAGGCAACTTTCTGAAAATACTTTGAAAGGTCAGGTCTGGTCTGTATCACGGTTACCGCTCAAACTTGTCTATTCCAGAAAATCAACCTCAACTTATCCAACTTATCATTGCTGACACTAACGAAACCAATAAACCTCTTCTGAAGGCCCTCTCCCCTGGCTGTATAAATGCATCCTTCCTCTAGCTTGTTCATCAGAACAACATACACTTTCCACAGTGAGGGTGCATTTCCATACTCTGTTCACTGTCTGCCACGTTAACAAGTCTAGGGCTGTCAAGATGGGCGGGCTGTGCTGATCCTTGCCCAGAATCTAATAGATTATTAACTTCAGATGTCTATCCGAGCAGGCTATGCAGAGCTCCTAGAATGCGGCAATCTCACTGGGAACTTGCAGAGCTGAGTGAGAGAGAATGAAAGCTCTTCTCTTGGCCGTAGCAATGCTGGTGCTCGGAGAGGGTATCGCTGCCCTCAGGAGAGTGAATGTGAGGTACCTAGCCACAGGTGGGTGCACTTTTCATAAATTGTTTGGGGAAACCGTCACAGAGGAAGGCAAAATTAATCGTTTCTGGATAGTCCCGTCAGTGACTTAGATCCTGCTGGGTTTGGAGGGAAACACTCGATTGCGAAATGGAATCAGAAAAGTGCGAGACACAGGAAAAAAGGCAGAGTAAAAGAGCGAAATAAAGATCGACCGATGAACAAGGGAGCAAGAAGAATCGAAACGAAGATTGAGAGATCATCAGGGCCAGAGAAAGGTTAAATAACGTTATTAGAGAGAAAAAAATATGGAGACAACAGTGATAGAAATAGAGCGAAGAACAAAAATAGTGGTAGAGACAATAGTGAGGGGCAACGAAACTGGAAAATAAAGCTTTTCGACACTAATGTGTAACAGAGTGAAAAGATAAATGTGCTCGAGAGAGTAATAAGATTCAAAGAGAGAGAAGTCGAGGTAAAGAAGTAACAATACGTAAATATATGGAAAAACACGTTCGAGAAACAGAGTTTGATTAATAATGGACAGTATAGAAAGAAATGAAGTAGAGAGAGAGATTGAGTCATGTAGGAGAGGCATTGGAAATCAAGATGTTTGAGATAGAATTAGGTGTTGAGAGGTTAATGATAGCAAAGAGAGAGAAACCAACATAAAGCAGAGAAAGGGTTCAATGACAGCAGGGAGAGAGATGGAAAGCACCTTGGGACAACGTGATTTGTTGCTGATACAATCGAAGGTGGCAGTCTAAACATCATATTAAGTATTATACATTCCTCTACTCTCGCCAGGATCCATGCTCCAACATACACTGCTGAATGCTTGTAACAATTGAGCAATAGGATTGGGCGGCGGTGTATAACAATTCGAGGGGTAAGTGATGTCAGAGGGTGGGGAGGGGAGAAAGACATTGCAAGGATATGTGCCCGCTAAAACGCAGAACCACCGTCTTCAATCACCCTTTATTCCTTTTCACTCACGGCATCTGATAGGCCCTGTCTGGTCGGCCATTTGCCGCTCATCCGTTGGTCACTCCCCCTTGAGAAGCTGGTGGGAGTGGGCTCTGTCGTTAAACGCTCTTTGTGTGCAGAAGCCAGACTCACGGAAAACTGTCAGAGTGGGAAGTCCGGAATTTGAGCCAGCGATGGACGAGGGTTGGGAATGTGATGGTGATGGCATTGGACATCAAGGGGAAATTGTGAGATTCTGTCTCAGTAGGAGAGCTGGGATTTTGACAGTGAGTTGATCCAGTGAGAATATGCCATTTGAAGTCAAGATCACTGAAGCAGTGAGCGGGGCCTAAATTGGGAGGGTATCAGAGTGGACTATGTGACAAAGATGTGAAAGGGGAATCTGGACGATTTTTTGGATAATTAAAGCCTCGTTCACGGGGAGACAACGTGGAGCAGTGAGGAGATGGCTGGGGACAGAAGTGAGCTTTCCTTTTGCTGTTTTCAGGAATGATACTGGGATGTCAAAGCCTGGGATGGAACTGCGCCAGACCTCTGTGCCGACCAGGACAATCCCCAGCCACACACGGCTGCATCCGCTCTCCACATATTGCCAAATGAGATGAACTGTTTGACGTGTAGATGTCAGCTAACCCAACGACGTCGCAGCTTCTGACAGCTGGTTTATTCAATTCAAACTTTTCTGTGATGGCACATTTTGACAAATGGCAATTCCCAAAAACCCTATACCACCAGGATCCCTAATAAACAAAGTCCCATCATTCACTCACCTGTGTCTAAATTCATACGCATTTTGTGGTGCAGCCATCGTGATGCAGATTAATTGCATGTATTCTCTCCCTATAGGCAGGGCAGGACCATTAAGGTGGAGGGGGAGTAGAGGGCGTATGCGGGTTTCAGAAGGTTCTCTCCATCTCTCCCTCTCTGTCTCTGTCTCTGTCTCTCTCCCCCTCTCTCTGGTGATGTCTCAGGCGCCACATTGAAAACACTGACCCCACGTTGAGACAGACTGATCTCAATCTGAACACACACAGGTTCCACACGGAACACAAATGCCCAAACACTGATCCCACAGACCCGACACTGAACACAGAGATGCCCACAGTGATCACACTCACCCCACTCTGATCACAGACGCCCCCACACTGAATACGTTGACCAGACTCTGCATGCACACTGGCCTTATTGTGAACACACAGACCCTATACTGAAGGCACAGCCCCAACAATGAAAGATCAAAATCCACATTTAACATACAGGTCTCACATTGACCTCTCACTTCGCACATATACCCATTCTGAATACACCGCAGCCACACTGACCATTCAGACCACATGCTGAACATACAGATCGTATACTGAACATACAGACCACACAGTGAACTCGTACGGATCCACACCGAGCACACTGAGTCCACACTGACAACATTGGTCCACGTTGAACGCACAGACTGTACTCTGAACAAAGGTCCCACAGTGACCCCAAACTGAACACACAAAACCCACACTCTCACTGAACAATCCAATCTCCAAATTTCCAGTCACTCAAATCAAATTCAGACTTCATAATTTTGCAATCAAATTTGTTATCCTCATATTTACCGAAACTGCTCTGCATTTAGCCTCTCAGCGCACACGTGAACAGATCCATGATTCTCGTCATTTTGCTGTCTATGTCTCTCTCTGTATAATAGCATGTGTGTCTGCTTTTGTGTGTTTGTCATGATTTAAACGTCTGTCAGTAAGTGTTTATGTGTGTGTCTGCCCGTGTGCTTGTCAGTGTGCTTGTGTGTGCATCTGGGGGGGGGGGGGTTTCTGCACGTGCCTGTGTTTATTGTTCTGTGTTAATGCATCTCCCTGTTTGTCTCAGTGTGTTTCTGTGTGTTTCTCTGTGTGTGTCCCTCTCTCTCTCTCTATTTCTCACTCTCTCTGTCGCTCTGTCTGTCTGTCTGCTGCCGCCGATCTGTCTGTCTCTCTCTCATTTGAAAGTAAAGGTACCATGAAAACTCTGACAATTACAAATACACGACTTGAATGCAAATATTCCTTTGTATTTGCAAGTAGTAGATATTTTGCCATATATACGTGTAGGTTTAAAGTTAATTCTCCTTTGGTAGCTCTCCTTTGCCTCACGTTGTAATCTGAAGAATGATAATTTTCATTTTCTAATTTATAGTTGGCTGTGTTGCAGGAATCAAGAAACGTTTGCAGTAAGCTATGGGTGAATGTTGACCCAGGCCTCGTAAATTGGACTTCTTGAAAGGTGTTTCAGCGCTGAATGTGTAAATGACGGGAAATTCTCTGAGAAGCGTCATAAATGATCATTTAGAGAGTGACAAATGTGAGCAGTTTCGAATGAAGATGTGTAAGCCCCAGATTTCGGGAATGTTTGCATTCAGTTTCACTAACCAAACATGAAAGAACGAAAGGTAAACATCCGCTGCTTTTGTGAGGTATCATTTGGTCTTAATTACTATCAGGTCGGGGTGACAATCGAATTCCTTCAACATATTCTAAATTCGACTCTCCATTTTCTCCTGATTCTACTCCACCATGCTTTCACTGTCAGACACATTGTAGAGAACAGATTATGCGTATGTTGCTGGTGGGGGAGTTGAGCTCCTTCTTGAAGCCTATGTGCTATAGCCTGACCCATAATCAACTGCCAAGGTAGAAATTCCAGAATCTGGACAGGGCGATATTTAAGGAATGACTTATATTTTTCCAAGTCACGTTGGTGAGTAGCTTGGATTACAATTTGAACGGCTGCTATGTGTCTACCACCCTCGCCCTTCTAGATGAAAGTGAACATGCGTTTATAACGTATCGTTTATTATCCCTCTACTCATACTTCAGAGACATAATAACGGTGTATTTCGTATTTTCTCTCAACTGTGAATCAATGAAGCTGGCCGATATGGAGCTGACAGTAGCGACCATGTCTCTGCCATTTCTGACCGTTGCCGTTTTAAGGTAACACGGTTCACACTCGTCACAATCTGAAAGTAGACACATGTTACAGGTTGTTAGCAATGCAGTGATCACTGTTTTGACCTTTGTCATTTTCCACCTCAGGGATCGACGTGCACGTGGCTTCAGCATTGACTTCACTAGGTTCCACATCTTACCTCCAATCCCAGATTCAACCCTCTGACTTGCCACTATCTTCTTGACCTGCCTTACCTTTACATATTCCTTCCCACCTATCCGTTCCACCCTTCTCACGGACCTAACACAATCACCTCCTACCTGTGTGCACCTATCGTCATCCAACCTACTTTTACCAGAGCCCCAAACCTAGTATTCATTTCTCAGTCTGCCCCACATTCCTCAGAACTGTTGAAAAGTCCTGCTCAAAACGTCAACCCTCCTGGTCCTTGTGTGCTGCCTGTCCTTCTATGCGTTTTCCAATGCCACAGTGTATGGTCTCTGCACTATCACGAAGAATCAGAAAATTAAGAACTGAACGCAATTTGAGATACCTGTGTTGGACTGGGGTGTACAAAGTTAAACATCATACAACATCAAGTGATAGACCAACAGGATTAATTGAAAGCACACGAGCTTTTGGAGGGCTGCTCCTTCATCATGTAGTTTGTCAGGCTGGAGATTGTTATCCTCTGCTGATTTTCTGCTGCAGTATAATCTACTTGGTAAACGAAATGTCGTCATTTGCTAACGCAGACTACCTTGGATTTAATAACTGCTGAAAACAAACACAGACAGAATCTATGATGCACATGCGAAACATTTTATTCATGACTCAAACAGTAACATACAAAAATGTAAACACAAATGCAGGACGGACCACATGTACTGACGTGTACACACATAATGTCACCGATGCACAGTAACACATGAATATTCACACAGACACCGCAAACACACCCAGATGCTCACACAGAGATACATCTTCAATTATGCGTTGTAGATGGTGTGGACTAAGTGATATTTTGGCCTATTCCTTGTGATTTTTATCTCAGCTGATAGCTGAACTGAATCTTCATTGTTGACATCATTCGGATATTAAAATCGGCAAACCAGTGACCCAGCCTCAACATTGGCACAATAGCAATGACACGAAGTTGGAAAGTTGAAGTTCGCAGATGCTAATAGATAGAACAAGACAAGGAGGAGACAAGGAAAGCAAATGCGAAATAAATGTAGAACGAGTTCGTGAAATACTGTGGATAGCTGGAGCGGGAGATAATCCCAAGAATGTTAGATACACGTGAAATAACAAATTAGTGGTGCCAATGTTTTAGTCGGGGAGATAAGACTTGCAATTTTCACATAGTAAACTCCCAAGGTTAGCAGTGAAGTTCTGGCTGACCTGGTCGAGAGGTTTTTATATTAGTGCCAGAGTACTGGAGGAAAATCTCAAGGTCTGCTTCTCAACAGTGTTTGAGGTTGGGTGAAATTCAGTCACTGGTCGAGATGCACCGATGTGAAATGCGAAAAGGTTGGATTTGAGGAAAGTGGAAAACGCTTTCATGTTTGGTTAACTAGAACATGCCATGACAACGAGAGCTGGAAACTCACTCAGTCATACAATATACCCACCAGAAGTCGAAACGTGATCAGAAAGGAAAGTCACAGCAGAAACAACAGAAAAAAAAAGACAAGGCACAATATCGTCCAGCTTTTCAAAGATTCAAACGCATCATTCTCAGTAGAATTTCAACGGGTGTAAAGACAGACTCTACCTGCGACGCCCCCCCCCCCTTCCGCAGTCAACAATTGACCGAACAGTGAGCAGCCATTGTTCATTTCAAAGAAAACATCACCGCTATTTTAAAGTTGGTTTTGTGTTTCCTCGGTTTGATGAGGAGATGTGGGAGATGATGGAGGACACAGTGGCATGCACGTCGGACGAATGACCATACTTCTATTGATTTGATAATAGCTATAGAGAGGGACAAAACTGCTCCACAGTTCAAGTTTTAATTTGGGGAAAGGTGGGTTTTAATGGAATTAGACAGGAATTTATAGGAGTTGATTGGAATATTTTGTCGCAATCAAAGGCATCTGCGACAAGTGGGAGGACTTTAAAACTGAAATAGTTCAACTTTAATTTCCACGGGTTTTTGTGCGGGTAAAGGGTAAGTTGGGTAGGAATAGGGAACCCTGGATGACAAGAGATATTATGACTTTGAGCAGAAAAGACGGGTGTATAGCTCAGGCACACGCACTTGGGATCCATGAAATCTCTGATGGTATATGGGGAATACAGAAATTCACTGAGGAAGAAAATCAGTGTGGCGAAAGCGTGGGCACGAGATAGGATTGACTCAGAAGATTAGAGGAGTCCAAAGAGATAGTTAAAGTATACTAAAGGAAAAACCAAAACTAGAGTAAGAGATGACCCCTCAAGTAATAAAGTGATAATGCATATGCAGATCCTCAGGAAATGGGCGAGGCCCTACATTATATATCCTCTGCGTTTACTATGGAATAAGATTTCCAGGCTTGGGAACTTGGGGAAGTTTTTGTGCTATCTTGGGGAAAGCCCATATCAGAGTAGAGGTTATTTTGGATGCATGCGAAGGTGTGAAAGTGGAATGCTCTCCCAATTCTGAGCAGATATATCCAAGAACACAGTGCAGTTCTTCAGAACTCAATCTTTGCGCCGACCTGTGAAACCAATCTGAAACCCATCTAACTGACATTAATGCATTGTCATCCATTGTTTATCCAATGACTGTTAAATACCCTTAACGTCGGCGTGTCAATGACTGTTGCAGCGAGGGCGTTCCAGTCCCTTGCTACTCTCTGACTAAAAAATCTTACTTCTCACATCTGTCCTCCATCTATCATCTCTCAATTTGCAAGTGATGTCCCATCCTGCTAGCCATCACCATTCGAGGAAAAGGACTCTCACTATCCAAACTATCCATCCTCTGAACATCTTTTATGTCTCAATTACATTACCTGTCAACATTCTCTCTAACGAAAGCAGCCTCAAGTACATCAGCCTTTCCTCTTAAGACATTTGTTCCATATAAAGCAACATCGTGGTAAATGTCCTCTGCGCCCTTTCCAAATCTTCCACATCATTCCTATCCTGCACTGACCAGAAATATATGCAATGCTCCAAGTGCAGGTGTACCAGTGATTCATACAGCAACATGATCTGATGGCATCGAAATTCAATCGCTCTACCAATAAATGCGAACACACCATACAATATCTTGATATCCCTGTTAACCTGTGTGGCATCTATCACGGATATAAGGGCATGCAAACTGAAATATCTCTGCACATCCACACTACCAAGATTTCTTTTCATGCACACTTCTCCGCCTTAAACTCCATGTGCCATCTGTCAGCACAGCTCTGCAGCTTCTCTGTGTCAGTCGAGAACCTGCAACATCCTATTGACACTGACCACAACTCCACTGACTTTAGTGTCATCCGCAAATTCATTAAACCATCTTTCTACGCTGTCAGCCAATTCCTTCAAAACAAATGACAAACAGCACGAGTCCCAAAACAGATCTTTGCAGTATACTGCTTGTAAATGAACATTTTCACTGAGTGGCAAACCCTCTGTCTTCTTTCAGGGAGGCAACCTCTGATCGCAACCGGTAAACCACCCTCAATCTCATGCCTCCATACTTTATGCAATAGCTTTTCGCGGACAACCTTCTCAAACGCTTCATTGAAATTAAATACACCGCATTAAAATCTTTAACTGCACCCAACTCTTTGATAATTTTCTGAAACAACTCAATAAGGTTTGTGAGGTACGCTATACCCTTCACAAAACCGTGCCGACAATCCCTAATCAAATTGTTCCTTGCCAGATGACTAGAAATTCCATCTCTCGTAATCCTTTCCAACACTTTTCTCACAATTGAAGTACGGTAATTTCCACAGTTATCTCTACTTCCCTTCTTGAACAAGGGGCCAACATTAGCTATCTTTTTTTTTCTGACACTATTCGAATAGACAGAAAGATCAACGCCAAATGTCCTGCAATCTCCTCCCCACACCCTCCAGAGAATACTTGAATATATCCTACTTGGTCCAAAGGACATAATTATTTTTACATCTTACAGAATTGCTACCACCTCCTCGTTATGAATCTCAATCCCGTTTAGTCTAATATCCTGTATCTCAGTATTCTCCTCGGAAACCTTGTCCTTTTCCAGTGTAAGTACGGACAAGAAGTATTCATTTACCGCCTCTCCTATCTCTTCACACAGCAACATGATCTGATGGCATCGAAATTCAATCGCTCTACCAATAAATGCGAACACACCATACAATATCTTGATATCCCTGTTAACCTGTGTGGCATCTATCACGGATATAAGGGCATGCAAACTGAAATATCTCTGCACATCCACACTACCAAGATTTCTTCAGGGAGGCAACCTCTGATCGCAACCGGTAAACCACCCTCAATCTCATGCCTCCATACTTTATGCAATAGCTTTTCGCGGACAACCTTCTCAAACGCTTCAGGGAGGAGATTGCAGGACATTTGGCGTTGATCTTTCTGTCTATTCGAATAGTGTCAGAAAAAAAAAGATAGCTAATGTTGGCCCCTTGTTCAAGAAGGCAAGTAGAGATAACTGTGGAAATTACCGTACTTCAATTGTGAGAAAAGTGTTGGAGAGGATTACGAGAGATGGAATTTCTAGTCATCTGGCAAGGAACAATTTGATTAGGGATTGTCAGCACGGTTTTGCGAAGGGTATAGCGTACCTCACAAACCTTATTAAGTTGTTTCAGAAAATTATCAAACTCCACACCCAACTTCCCAGGACTATCATTGTTTGCCTCTAATCTGAACCTTGTTATTCTTTGATCCCTGACGTAGTTATACAAATCATTATGGGTTTTGTTGATCTGGCCTAGCAAAGATTCTCATGTCCTCTGATGTCTCTGCTTATCTCTCTCTTTAGGTCATTCCTGGCTAACTTGAAATTTTCAAGCACCCTAACTGAGCCTTCACATGTCATCTTCACTTAAGCCTCCTTCTTCCTCTTGACAATGGATTCAACTTCGCTGATCAACTGCGTCTCACTCGCTCAACCCTTTCCTCCCTGCCTTACAGGCACTTACTGATCAAGAACAGTTTGTATCTGTTCCTTTATCAAGCTCCGCTTTTCAATGGTGCCCTTACCCTTCAGTTTGTTTCACGAAATCTTGCCTAATTGTATCATAATTGAATTTTTCCCAACTATGTCTCATATCCTGCAATATATATCTTTCCCTTTCCATCGCTGAAGGAAACACAACCCAATTGTGTTCACTAACCCCAAATTGCTTCGATACCTTCAAACCTAACACCTGACTGGTTTCATTAGCCTATAACAAATCCAACATGTCCTTGCCTGTTTTTGGCTGTCGACATAAGAACCGTGCAACATGCTAGAGAAGAAGTTGTGAGGGCACTGGCGGATAGTTTTGCATGATCATTAACCACAGGTGACGTCCTGAAAGACTTCAGGACAGCGAATTGTGTGCCCTTATTCATGAAGGGTTGAACATAAAAACCTGGGAAAGAAAGACCAGTAAGGCGAACATTTGTGGTAGGTGGCTTACGTGAGAAGATTCTGAGATATGATAAACAAGCATTTGGACAGATATGGTTTATTTAGAACAGTCAGCATATTTTTTTTTGCTTGGGATATCATGCCTCGCAAACTTGTTAGATTTCATTGATGAAGCAACTAGGAAGTTTATTGAAAGAAGGGTGGTAGACGTGGCCTATATGGATTTCAGGAAGGTCTTTGTTTCGGGTCCATATGGTAGGCTGGTCTGGAAGGTCTGGAATCCAGAGGTGCTGCAAAATTGGATACACAATTGGCTTGATGGTAGAAAGAAGAGGGTAACAGTAAACGGATGCTTGTCTGACTGGAGGCCTGTGACTCGTGGAGTGCCTCAAGGTACAGGGCACATTGATGTTTGCTATTTGTACCACTAATGTGGATGATACTGGACATGGAGTGAGGAGTAACGTTGCAGATGTCACTAAAATAGAGTGAAGAAGGTGATTGAAATTGCCGCATGTTCTTGATCAGCTGGGGACGTGGAGTGACAATTTGCAAATGGAGTTTGGTATAGATAAACGTGAGGTCGTGCATTTCTTGGAAAGTCACATCAAGGTAGGATTTCATAGTAAAAGGCAGGGCCTTCAGGGTGCCGTGAAACAGCTGGACATTGGAGTCCAGGTCCACGGTTCTCTGAAAGTGGAATCACAGGTGGACACGGCAGTGAAGAAGGCTTCCAGCACACTGGCCTTCATCAGTCACGTCATTGAGTATGGACGTTGCGAAGTCATGTGTCAGTTGTACAGGACGTTGATGAGGCTGCACATGGAGCATTCTGATCAGTTTTGGTCACATTGCTATAGGAAGGATGCTATTAAACTGGAATGAGTGCAAAATAAGTTCACAACGATGTTGCCAGTTCTCAATGGTCTGATTTATAGGGAGAGATTGGACAAGCTGGGATATTTTTATTCAGAACATAGGAGACTGAGTGGGCGGCGGGGCAGGATTTTGTAGAAGTGGATGGGAACTTGGGAGGAACGTACAGGGTGAATGCGCTCTGCCTTTTTGGCACAGTTGGGCAGTTGGGCAGTTTATGTTTAAAGCAGACACAATCAAAGGGAAACTGAGTGGTAACTTCTTACACAGAGGATGGTATACCTCTGGAATGGAATGGAATGGAATGTATTTAATGAGCTGACAGCGGAAGTAGTTGGGGCAGGTACATTAACAATATTTAAAATACATTTGAAGCAATATGTGGACAGGAAATATTTTGGAGGATACGGGCCAAGTGCAGGGAAATGGAGTTAATGTTGATTAACCTTTTGACTGTCGTGGACCCGTTCAGGCAAAGGGCCTCTCTTCGTGGTATAGGATTCCATGGCTCGATGAACCCAGATCTCCGGGATTAAAGATAGGGACACTTCCATGTCACCACACGAGACCTCAGAAGACTGCCTATTATTGAATTCCTCTAACACAGACTCACCGGCCACAAAGTTGCTTCTCATCTAACGGAGCTCAAACAATGCTGCATTGTCCCACGGTAAAGACTGTAAAAGATCCAGCATCTCATTCTGGCCTACTGTTTTCGGTATACAGGCTACACAAAGCCGACTGTTCAAATGTCAGTCTCCTACATTGTAGAAATTGAAGCATTGCAGATAATACATATGATGCATGTTGCTGAATGTCCAAATCTCAGTTCTTTAAAACTGTACATACTGCATTACTGTAGACATTGCACAATTTCCAGACTGAAAATGTGTTGCTGGAAAAGCGCAGCATGTCAGGCAGCTTACAAGGAGCAGGAGAATCGACGTTTCAAGCATGAGCCCTTCTTCAAGAATCGCGCTCTCCCAATTTCCATATTGTCAAGCGTCCAATTGTTAATTATTTGCCACTGTGGATATTTTAGATGGCGATTTATTGTAGACAGTAAATATGTTACACGCATCTTAGTATTCAAATATCAGCCGTCCAACACAGGAACAATTGTTTTGACATAGACAATCCAGCAACTGAAAATTGCTGAGTAATCAAACATGACTGAAAAACCCGTCTGATTACAATATAGTGGTTACACTGGATCTTCTCTTGATTAGAGAGTGGTGAAGAGGTTTCCCTTTGCTTTTCTAATTCACCCCTTACACCGAGATCACCACCCCGTCACCCGAACTGCACCTAGCCACACTCACCACCCACCTTTTTTTTTCAGTCTGAACCGGGAAATATCAATTTGGTAGGAGTGGTTGAGAAAAAAAATGAAGTCAGATACGACGAGGATAGAGCCGTTCTGCCATTCAAACCTGCTATTCTATTCAACATTTTTGTCTCTGTTCCAAAATTCGTCACCTTCACTTTCCTGCCTTTCTCTGACACCCGTGAATCACCGACTGATCGAATCAACCTATCTCAGTCCTAAATTTACACAAGAAATTTGGCCATCATAACTCTCTGTGACACGGAGTTCCAAAAATTCACAACCTTCTGGGAAAATAATTCCCTGTTCATCTCTGTCTAAATTCGTGCATATTTATTCTGATTATTTGGTCCTGGATTCCGCCATGAAGAAAACCTCCTATCAGCATTTACCTTGTCAAACACGCTTCAGATCCATGTAAATTTCACTTGAAAACAAACCTCATTCTCGAAAACATCAGTGAATAGATCCCGACAGACTTAGGCTTTGCTTATGAGATACTCCCTTCAAGCCTAAAGTCATTCTAGTGCACCTTTTCCGAACTGCCTCCAATGAAATGACATTTTTCCTTCAGTGAGGGAATGAAAACTGTTCACAGTATTCCAGACATTGTCTTACCAGCACCTTGATCAGTTGCAGTCAGACCTCCCAGATATGATACTTGAAACTCTAGAAATAAGGATCAGCATTCCATTAGCCTTTCAGAATGCCTGTTGCCCCTCTGTGCCAGGTTTTTGTGTCTCAGTAACATTTCCTCGCAAGCCCGAATGTGTTGCGTTTTTATTTCACATAAAAAGTAACCTGTTCTTTCTTTTCCCCCCATCTAAAACAAATATCTTCACTTCTTTCAATGTTATACGATATTAGACAACTCTGTTCCCCTAACTTTAAAAATTTAAATATTTATATAAGCTGTTTAGATCTTGCTCAGAACTTGCTATTTCACCGATCGTAATGTCGTCTGCAATTTTGGAGATTGAATGTTCACTTCCTTGCTCCAAGTCATTAATACTGTGCTGGTCCGACTTTGTCAAGCTCTCCCCTCTTGTTGGGTGTGGTGACTGTGAGGGTATATCACCACCAGTTGTCTCCCAAGTCTGACCATGTTTCTCCTTTAATACCGTTGATGTTGTCCCTGGTTTGGTTTGGGTTTGAACAGTCTGGCTGTTCAGAGCAAGTAGTCAGTCAGTTTTGAGGCTGCTGGGCTAAGAAACGACGGAAGAAGGTGTTCCATGCTGAATCTTTCTCCCCTTGTTCCAATGCGGACCCTGTGCTTGATTAAATATTTTGTGCCAAGGTCGTGTTTATGGAGATTGTTGCAGTAATTTTCAACATCAGTAAGTTGCGATCATCTGTTCAGTTCTCAGATCCTTTAAGTCATACTATAGCCTGGTCTCCATTGTTTGTGTTTCATTCGCTAATCTTGCAAATTAATTCTGACTTGTTTAAGACTAAATGGCGGGGGCAACTGCATCACTCAGGAATATCTTCTCCGGATTATGTGTATGCAAGACTGAGATATGCATTTTTACTCAGTACAGGTTTTAAGAAATATGGGAATAACGTAAGACAGTTATACTCAAGATTATTAGATAAGTTAGGATTTCAGTTATTAACTGAGCAGATTCTTTGGGCCAAATGGCCTTCTTCTCATTCTAAGTTTTATTGTGAAAAGATATGCCTGTACAGAGATGTGTGATCTGCGGTCCAGTATTTGGATTGTTCATTGAAAGGACAAGTTTGAGTCGTGTAGATGAGCTCATCAATTCGAGATCCACGAGGAAATCAAGGTTTAAAGGGCCAGAACGAGGTGAAAAGGAAACAATAAAGTGACAGTAAAGCATTCCGATTCTGATCCAGAAATGTCGAATTATGGAGAAAAGAGTTTCTATTTGACTGATCTGAGTTTGTCGACAGGCACTATTTGTTGTCTTGGTAGCAGGACATTGCTCTGATTCCCCTCAGGGTTCTGAGTCCTGACAGTGCCGTCTTTTCTTCCACTAGTTCCCAACTTGTCAATCCAAATGTATCTCACCTATAGCGGATGCCGTGATAGAGGGACATGCATATCATTTTTATTGCAAAATATATCTCTGTATTACCGAATTGAAGACCCCGTAATTTCGATTCAAGAAACTAACAGAACATCTCAGCAGTTCGAAGACAAACACTTAAAATAAACTCAGAAGCTCGGTGAAAGGCTGGAAATTTCCCAGAGTTCACTGTGATCTGCGTCAGAGACAGAGACAATTTTTCTTTTCAGCCAGATGTGATTGTGGGAGCAAAGACCAGCACGGTTCCATCTGCTGGAGAGGCTTCACAATCACTGCTTGAAATGACACAGCAGCAAGTCATTGCAGATGCTGGATTCATGAGTTTGCCCAGAGACGATCGTCTTCAAAACGTTCAGACACGGAGGAATCATGAATAAAATCGAGGGTCATTAGAATATGCAAAAATGAGCAGAGATGTTTGCAATTTCTTCGTTCATATTTGTGGAATTTACCAGAAAATAAATTGAATGTGGAAGTCGTATTAGATTCAATCAATTGCACATCACATGCTTCCATCCGCATGGCAATCCATCATTGCCTCCCTCAGTTCCTTCTCAAATTTGCCCATCATGTATTCTCCACATTATCAAAGCAATTCTCATCGTTCACAAGTAAACTAATCAATTTTCTTTCCTGACTGACTTACTTGTGCAATTTAACGATGACTGTGAAATGAAACTTAGAATGCAGCACATTCAGAACTTTTCATTGTTCTATGTACAAACCTCATTATACCTTATTCGTCTCAGTTTGAACACCGCACATAATTCCTAAATAACAGAAAAATGTCCACGACCGCTCAATGGTTTTGAATTCACATTATTTTGCAGATGTCAAAATACGCTTGTACAGGACATGTAAACACAATAAATAGATCATCATCGTTTCTTGGCAGCTTTGAAAATCACAAATCTGAAAACCAATCCATGAATTGTCATTGATTTATCCAGAAGAATGAATAAAACCATGCTCGTTTAATGATGCTTCTGGAGAAATATGTTTCGGTCACGTTTACGCCATTCTGCCAAAGGCATTCATTTTAACATTTTTTAAAATGTGATTCCTTTATTCCAAAAGTCACACGGACTGTTCCAAGGCAATTATGAAACTAGAGACGGTGCAGAAAAGAATTGCAAGATATTCTGCTCAAACGTTTCTGGGATATGGGGAGGCGGGCAGACGGTGGTGTGACTGTGGTCGAGTCATAGAAAGAGGCTGGATGGGCTGGGATTTCTTTTAACTGGAGCCCAGGATGTTGGTGAATAACAAAGGTCTTTTGCCAAGGAAAGGGAAGCACAAAGCAAGGAGGCATAATTTTAAGGCGAGACAGAGAAGATTTCCAAGGGACCTGAAGGGAAGTCTTTTCGTACAGACTGTCCTATTTATGTGGAATAGGCCGACAGATAAAATGATAAATGTAGGTCCAGCGACAACATCTTTGAAGGCACTTAATGTATACAAATGACACAATGTATACAAATGTATGCAAATGTACACACAAATGTAGACAAATCAGATTAGCTTAGTCTTAGAACCTTTGTTGGTAATGACACATAAACCAAATAGTCTGTTTACGTGCTGCATACTTCTTTCGTTTTGCCAAAAATCTTGAGAATAAGGGAATGATTCGATACTCTGAGCAATTACGACACTGCATAAATTTTATCCAGCTACTTACAGTCGACGATATCCTTAGGTGTTAGCCCTGCTACCTCACATCACCAAACACCCGGGTTCGACCACAGACTTGGTTGATTGCCTTTATGAAATTTGTACAATAGCCCCGTGTATTCGTGGGATACTTCCGGGGCCAGTTTACACCAGCAGTCTAATGTTCAGCAGTTTTTTGTGAATTGGTCAGGCTATATTCCTTCCTCGTGACCAGAGATGTGCAGGCTAGTGAGTTAGCCATGTGAAGTGCACAGTTATTGACACGGAGTCGAGGATGGAGGTGAGAGGGATGGAGTATCCCATGTGGGGTTGTGAGAATGGGGTCCTCTGAGAAGGCTGCTTTTCGGAAGATCATTGCAGACACATGGAGCCAAATGACTGATTTATGCACTGTCGGGAATCCATGATTATTCTGTGAAATCATGAATCTTCTGACCTTCATATACCTGGAATCTTAAGTAATTCCCAGTTCTGTGCCTTAAACGAAAAACTGAGGGTCACAGCACTCAGCTGCTTTGAGTTACTGGCTGAGTTCTGCTTCAGCTGTGCACGTTTATAAATAAATCCCAGCATGCACTGCCAGGCAGGAATACGTGCAGTAATCTAAATAAGATTCGAAACATTCCATCATCTCTCACTCAAAGCAAACCGAGTTCGAATTGTGATTCTACTGTAGAGAAATCTAGGAAGCTCCAGCTGCACTACTCGTTACCTGGTGGCCATGGATAATGGTGTATGTACTACCGATTATCACTGAGGTCATGCTGAACCGAATCAATAGTTATTAATTCACTTTACTTCGTTTGGAACTGATCTGTGTGCCTAAAGTTGGCTAAATCCTGCTTCACATTGCAATAGTCTGCCCCTCGGATGCTGCCTGACCTGCTATGTGTTTATCCAGCATCACACTTTCGCCTCTGATCTATGACATCTGCAGAACTCACTTTATCCGAATAGACTGCTCAGTGTGGTTCACCATCACTTTTACATCTGTTTGATATGTTGCAAGACGGTGCCATCTAAATATTTCAACATACAGTAGTTTTGTTGTTTTCAGAAACATCCCCATTTTCTTTCAATTTGAGTCTGAATTGGGAAGTAACTATGCTCGACTAGAGTGTTCTAATAAGCAAAAGTATTTTACTGTCCCCAGATGTATTGTATTTGCAATGTTGGATAAGGCTTTAACGTCATTTCTAACATTCGCTTTAATTTCATTTATCAATATTCTTCAGGCCACATTTTAGTGGCTATTTGAGTCCGCAATGGACTGACGAGTCAGAGCAAGGGACAGAACCAAAATTACTCAGAGCTGGAAGCCGGAATCTGTCTGTGATTGTATTCCACACCATATCGTAACGTTTTATGTTGCCGTGGCTTGTGCATATTTTCTTGACTTTTAATGTTAAGAACCACTTATGTTGATCATGATTATGTGTTTGGGAAAGTTGTGTATATTTTGTCGAACTTATATTGTTGCACAAACACATTAGTATGTGATGTTACTCAATGCAAATTCTGACAGCAATTTAAGAATATTGCCAAATTTCAGGTTACATCAATGATAAGACTAATTTCTACAGAAAACATCTGAGAGCTGCCTAAAAGGGAAGAGCAAATAGGAAGAGTGGATCCACGGACCATCTTTGATAAAGAGAATCTAGAAGGAATGATTGACCAACGTACACAAAGGAATGGAGTAAATACTTGTACAGCTGCTATATGACCCAGCAAATAAACAGTGGCACCAGATCAAACATAAACATTACGGAGGACTTAACTCATCACTAACAATGGCAGCAAAGTAAACTCACTATGAACTTTGACGGGGAGAGTGGGGAAGCAGGTAGATATTCACAAGCCAGAAACAGAAGGATAGGTTCAAGAGCAGGCACCGCACTACAAAGACAATTGAAATGTTCGTAGGAGGAAACAACGTGCATCCATAGAAATTCGAAGTGAAAAATTGTGTGGCTGCAGGATATTTCATGACAGATAATGAAGTCAGACTCTGATAGGAAGAGCTGAGTGACACAACAAAAAAATTATCAAAGAAACCTGCAGATTACGGATTCAAGGTGAAAAATAATCACATTTGCCAGCAAGTGATTAGGGCAGCCTCGATTCGCTCACCTCAGAGGCATTCAATTCTTGCCTTCTTGTTGTTGTGTCAGCTTTACGTCATTTACAACCCGTGTTTTCAGGAATTATCTAAATGGCTGTCACAAAACACGATCATGCATTTTTCCTTTACGATATTTTATGAAATATTGTTTCCACTTCAATTATCATTCGTTGCGTTTTTGACTGCATCAGCTGCGCATGTTTCACCAATAATGTCAAGCCATGAACTCGCCAGCTAGCATTCTCATTACTGGAAGAATAAGATTCCCATTGTTTCTTCGGTTATAAAACATCCTATATCGTTACACTCTCATTAATTTGTATTTCTATGACATTTATATCACTGAATCTCTCACAATCAACATTGTGGTGTTTATCATTGCTCGGCCTTTGAAATGAACGTTTCGTACGTTGACCATAGCTGCAATAACAGATTGGATATCTGGGCTTCTATGGCGGATAACCCATCATCACTGTCCAAAATGTATATCCACTACATACGTTCGAAATGTAGTGAAATACTCTCAAATTTGCTTAGACGAGGGCAGCTCAAATAATAGTTTAGATTGGCTGAGAAGTGGCAGATGGATATTAATTTCAATAAATGTGCGTTGCTGCATCAAATCAGAGCAGGACTTAATGACAAGGTCCTAATGAGTGTTGTTGTACAAAGAGACTTTGGAGAATAGATTCAAAGCTCTTGAAACTGGAGTCACCGGTAGATAGCAGAGTGAAGAAGGCATTTGGTATGTTTTCCTTTATTGGTTAGAGTATTGATTACTGGCGTTCGTGGGTGATATTCGACTGGGTTTTGGTTTGGGCACTTTCGGAATATTGTGTGCATTTCTGGACTCCTTCTTACTGGAAGGATATTGTGTAATTTGAATGGATTCAGAAAAGATTTACAAGGATGTTGCCAAATTTGAAGGACTTGATCTATAAGTTATCCCTGAAAAGGCTAAGGTTATTTTCCATGGAGTGTCGGAGGCTGAGGGGTGACCTTATAGAGGTTTATAAAATATTGAGGGGCATAGATAGGACAAATAGACAAAGGCTTGTCCCGAGGTGTCGGAGTGCACAACTGGACGGCATTGGCTTAAGGTGAGAGGGGAAATATATAAAAGAAACCTAAAGGGCGACCTTTTCACACAGAGGCTGTTACGTGTGTGGCATGAGCTGCCAGAGGAAGTATTGGATGCTAGACTGCTATATTTAAAAGGGATCTAGATAGCTATAAAAATACGAAGAATTTGGAGGCATACGGGCTGGGTACCAGCAGGAGGGACGAGGTTGTTTGGGGATATCAGTTCAGCATGGGCGGGTTGGACCAAAGACTCTGAATCCGTACATCTCTGTGCCCATGCAGCAGGTATCATCTGATGAATTTGATGTCAAGTTCAATTACAGAAAAAGAGCCAGATTCTGACTAGAATTAAACAAACCTAAGTCGTCTCGGAAAATAGCTATTGACACAGCAGTTATTTATTGGACTCCAGAAACCCGGCTCCTGAATCAGAGCCTCAAGAGAGTCTGGAAAATGCTTTGATTACTGTGGAAAGAAGATCATCGAGAGAGCCAGTCATTGCAAATCGAGACAAGGAAGTAAATCCTAAACCACGTGGTCAGAAACGGACTTTATGGTCAGTCTGCTGGAGCATTCTCTGAACTGATTGTGCACTTGGATAAGGACATTTGGGAATTTTTTTTCACAGTGGGAGTTGTGTAGAATGGAGGCGGACGTGATTCACTTAGTATTTCCCGCAATAGAAAACACGTGCTGAGTGCAGAATTTGGCACAGTATTCTCCTCTCCTGGAACCAGGCTTTTGTGAGTGAAGACACCGAAAATCAACAATTACACATGTTGGTGAGAAAAAATACAGGACGGAGAAGTTTCGATTTCTGCAGATTAGGTCCTTGCATTTGGGATCACTGTAAAGCTGAAGCTCCAAACAGACTGTGCATTGCAGTCATGTAAGATAGGAATCCAAAAAGAGATACATGATGCAACACTGTCGTCATTGAACTGAGAGTTGCCATGCTTCAAAATACACCACTCCCAGATGCAGCTCCCGAGCATCCCGTCTCCACAGGTTCTGCAGGTTCTGCTCAGACTCTCTAACATATCGACCTTTACCATTCTGTTGTATTCTTCTTTTATTATTGCCCATTGCCCTCTTAAAAAAATAATATCTGTGAACTGATTGTGCAAGCCCTCAATTTTGTTTGTGAATTCCATTATTTCAGGTAATGTTAACATTGTTCTGAGTAATTCTACAGAATGTTGTTTAATACTTGTTAAAAGCTGATGGACTAAGTTCAACAAATGTTTGACCAAGTTAAAAATGTCCTTTACTGTTTAGAATCATGGAGTCATAGCGATGTGCAGCATAGAAACAGAAACTTCCATGCAACCCGTCCATGCCGACATGATATCACAACCCAATCAAATCCCACCTGCCAGCAACCAGCAAATATCCCTCCAAACACTTCATATTCATATACCCATCCAAATGCCTCTTAAATGTTCCAACTGTACCAGCCACCACCACTTCATCTAACAGATCATTCCATGCATGTGTCACCATCTGCGTGAAAAAGTTGCCCGTACATTTATTTTATATCTCTCTCCTCTTACCCTAAACCTATGCCCTCTAGTTCTGGACTCGCCGACCTTAGGGAAAAGACTTTGTCTATTTACCCTACCTATTCCGATCATAATTTTGTAAACATGTATCAGGTCACCTCTCAGCCTCTGACGCTTCAGTGAAAACAGTGTTCAGATCCTCCCTCTCGCTCAAATCCTCCAAATCTGGCAACATCCTTGTAAATCTTTTCTGAACCCTTTCAAGTTTCACAACATCTTTCCCATAGGAAGGAGATCGAAATTACACGCAATATTCCACCACTGGCTTAAACAATGTCCTGTCCAGTCGCAAAATGACCTCTCAACTCCTGTACTCTGTACTCTGACCAATAAAGGAAAGCATACCAAACGCCTTCCTCACCATCCTATCAACCGGCGACTCCACTTTCAAGGAGCTATGAACCTGTACTTCAAGGTCTCTTTGTTCACAACACTCCCGAGGACCTAACCATTAAGTGTACTAAGCCTTGCTAAGGTTTGCTTTCCCAAAATGCAACGCATCACATTTATCTATATTAAACGTCATCTGCCAATTCTCAGCCCATTGGCCAATCTAGTCAAGATCCTGTTGAAATCTGAGGGAACCCTCTTCACTGTTCATGAAACCTACAATTTTGGTGTCATCTTATGCTCTCATTCAAGTCAATTTTTATAAATGACAAAACGTAAAGGACACAGCACCGATCCTTGTGGCACTCCACTGGTCACGGGCCTCCTGTCTGCAAAACAACCCTCCATCACTACCCTCTGTCGTCTACATTTGTACCAGTTCTGTATCCAAATGGTTCGTTCTCCCTGTATTCCGTGAGATCTAAGCTTGTTAATCAGTCTCCCATGGAGAGCCATGTCGAACACCTTGCAGCAGTCCATGCAGATCACGTCTACCGCTCTGTCCTTATGAACCCTCTTTTTACTTCCTCAAGAAAATCAATGACGTTTGTGAGACATGATTTCCCACGCACAAAGCCATGTTGACTATCCCAAATCAGCTCTTGCCTTTCCAAGTACATGCACATCCTGTCCTTCAGCATTCCCTCCTTCAAATTGCCAACCATCGACGTCAGGCTCACTGGCCTACAGTTACCCTGGCTTGCCCTTACTACCCTTCTTAAACAGTAGCACAGTAAATAAATGCAAAATACTCATTTAGTATCTCCCCTATTTTTTTGCGGCTCCACACAAAGGCCGCCTTGCTGATCTTTGAGGGTGCCCTACTCTCTCCCTCCTTCTTCTTTTGTCCTTTATGTATTTGTAAAAAGTCTTTGGATTCTCCATAACTCTATTTGCTAAAGCTATCTCATGACCCTTTGCCCTCCTGATTTCCCTCTTAAGTATAATTCGTTTCTACTCTTCTAAGGATTCACTCGATCTATCCTGTCTGTACAATACATATGCTTCAGTCTTTTTCTGAATCAAACCCTCAATTTCTTTCGTATCCAGTTTTCACTATACCTACCAGCCTTTCCTTTAACCCTAACAGGAATTAACTTTCTCAGGATTCTCGTTCTCTCATTTCTGAAGGCTTCCCGTTTCCCAGCCATCCCTTTATCGGCGAACATCTACCCGCAATCAGCTTTCAGAAAATCTCGCCTAATACTCTCAAAAATGCCCTTTCTCCAATTTACAACATCACCTTTTAGATATGGTCTATTCTTTTCCATCAATCTTTTAAATTTGATAGAATTATGGTCGCTGGCCTCAAAGTGCTCACACGCTGACACCTCAGCCAGCTGCCCTGCATTATTTCCCAAACGTAGGTGAAGTTTTGCACCTCCTCTCGTAGGTACATCCACATACTGAATCAGAATATGTTCTTGTACACACTTAACAAATTCCCTTCCATCTAAACCCTTAACACTATGGCAGTCTCAGTCTATGCTTGGAAAGTTAAAATCCCCTCCCATAACCACCCGATTATTCTTGCAGATAGTTGAGATCTCGTTACATGTTTGTTTGTCAATTTTGCTCTGACTATGAGGGGATCTATAATACAATTCCAATAAAGTTATCATCCCTTCCTAATTTCTCAGTTAAACCTAAATAACCTCCCAGTTGTATTTCCGGGAATATCCTCGCTCAGCACAGCTGCAATGTTATCCCTGATCGAGAATGCCACTCACTCACTCTTTTGCATAGATTTCTATCCATCTTGTATCCTGTAACACGAAGCTGCAAGTTTTGCCCATCCCTGAGCCATGTTTCTGTAATTGCTGTGATATCCCTGTCACAATTTCTTTACCATGCCGTGACTTCATCTGTGTTCCCTGTTCGGCCCATTGCATTGAAATAAATGCACTTTAACTTATTCGTCCTTTTTTGTCCCTGCCTGCCCGAACTGTTTGCCTCGCTTCTGTTTTCAATTGTACCAGTCTCAGATTGATCTCTTTGCTCACTATATCCCTGGGACCCACGCCCCCACTTTACTAGCTTAAATCCTCACGAGCAACTCCAGCAAATTTCCTTGGAAGTGTATTAGTCCCCTTCCAATTTAGCTACAATCCGTCTTTCTTGTACAGGTCACTTCTACCACAAAAGATATTCCAATGATCCAAAAATGTGAATCATTCTCCCATACACCAGCTCCTCAGCCATGCATTCATCTGTTCGATCCTCCTATTCCTGCGTTGAACAGCTCATAGCACCTTCAGTAATCCAAATTTGACTACTCTAAAGGAGCTCCTTTTTAAAAATTCTGCCTAACTTTCTGTAATTTCCCTTCAGAATCTCAACCATTTAAATTCCTATGTCATCGGTTCCAATGTGGGCATTGACCTGTTGCTGGCCCCTCTCACCCGTGAGAACATTCTGTATCCTCTCTGACGCATCCTTGATCCTGCCACCAGGGAAGCAACACAGCATTCTGCTTTATCGCTGCTGGTCACAGAAACATCTGTCTGTACCTCGGATGAGAGAATCCCCTAACACAATGGATCTCTTGGAACTCCACATACCCGCGCTGCATTCGAGCCTATCTCAGTATCAGAAACTTGCCAGTTCCTGCTACGTTCCCGTGAGAATCCATTACCGCCTACATTTTCCAAAATAGCATAGCGACTGGAAATGGGTATATCCACAAAAGATTCCTGCACAAACTGACTGTCTCACTTAACTTTCCTGGAGTTACCCCATCACATAACGTTTCTGTTGCAAATTCTTCATTGCTTCTAACTGTCTCTCCAACCCATCTATTCGACCTGATAACATTTGCAGCGAACAGCATTTTCCAGTGCTTTACGCTGATATTTTCGGGAAAAAACGCAAGAGTTATGGACATAAATAACGTAAAAATGTCTTCTGTCTGTAATGCTGAAAGAAATGTAAACTTGTCCAACTCTGTCAGCAATGTGAATTACGGCCAATAAAAGTATTCACAATCCCGAACAATGAAGATTGCATATTGGAGAAGAGCATGCACATATTATTGATGATATTGGACAGGACAATTTGGGAAACACAGGGATGGATATGAGCTCGAGGGACACCATGCTCGATAAAACACAATATTTAATATTGTTTAATAATTTGCTGTCTTCCATGTCAGACTGGTTTTACCATCGGGAAATTTTGGCTCCGAGATTAATTCAATGTTCGATAGTTGGCATTTGTGCAAAGTGCCCTGTGGTTGGAAATTGCAGCGGTGGGTGCGTATTTGTGTTGATCTCGGATCGTTCCAGTGAATATGGAATTTTTTCTGTATTAAACAACGTCTGGTTCTGTATTTGACCAAGAGATTCTCCCCTTTCCTCACTGTCAGATTAATGAATGTATTGACTGTGGGATTCTGTTGCTGGACATGCACTGATCGCGAGATTCATTCTGTCGCTGAATCATACTCTCTGTTAGTATGGATTCTGTCGTTCAAATTCTCATGTCATTTTCGTGAGTTCGAGATTCACTCAACACTCAGGTCACTGTTATTCTTTGCATGCTTTATGAATTATATCCATACGTTTAATTTTACTTCAATACAAATGGGAGAAGGGAATAAACAAAAATTAGTGTCTGCAAATGACAGGATGCTGCACAGTTACCATGCGAAAGTTAACAAAACTAAAGAAAATAAAGGCAGAGGTTACAATCTGGATTACTGTGTATTGTCCTTGTCACTGTTTACAAGATACTCAATAACTATCAGATTATGCATGAATTCTGCCAGATTACGCAACATTACCTCGAAGATGGCTGATGTCACTCGGTTCAAAACTATCTTTTTCCAGCAAGTGATCCTGGATTAAGGCAGACCAGTTCATTGGATTCGCAAAAATGCCGATTCAGTTCTATTTCCGTGTGAAAACACTTATGAAGCTTTCCACTGCCATCTCTGATTCAAACGAAAACTCACCATGTCTGTTTCCGATGTACAATCTTGATGGACATGACAAATTCCAATAACGGAATGATTTTCAATTTGAAAATCTAATTCCAGTGTCATATCTTCATTATTTAAATGAAATCATTAAACAAGCCTGCCCAGTGAATTGAATCCTAAACGCCCATGATACAGACGAGGTTACTGATCATTGTAAGGACGAGGAGCAGACATTGAAGCTTTGAAATTGTGGCGTGTAGATCAGATATTGAGTCTTCCATTTGCAAATGAATAGTTGGCCCAGTCCATTCTGATATTTAACTGCACGTATGGGTCTGATCAGCTGTGTTTGCCTTCAGTTCTGTCGGCTTGAGAGTACGAGGATGACAGCAAACTGTTCCCTGTGTGCACTGATTTCGCTTCGATTTCGCTCATGCCAGTAAAAAAATGGATGCATCGTGGACCATGAGGACATTTATCAGAATTTGCAGCAGTACCTTGATCAGCACGGAGGTGGGCCGACAAATGGCAAACAGAGGTTAATACAGATAAGCTTGAGGTTGTGCATTTTGAAATAAACAACGTTCAGAGTTTCATGGTGAATGGTCGGACTTTAAGGAGTGTAGTGCAACAGAGTGAACTTGGAGTTGAGTCACAAGTTGATCTAAAGTGAAGTTAGAGGTGGACAGGGCAGGGAAGAAGAATTTCAGCACACTGGGTGTCATCAGTCAAGGTATTGAGTATTGAAGTTGGAAAGCTATGTTGCAGTTGTACAGGATGTTGACGAGGCGGCAGTTGAAGATTTGTGTTCAGTTTTGGCCGCTTTGCTATCGGAAGGATGGTATTAAGCTGGAAAAATGCAGGATAAACTTTTACGAATGTTTACCAAACTCAATCGCCTGAGTTTTCGGTGATTTTGGTCCAGCTAGGGCTTTTTCATCAGTGTGTAGTACACTGAGGAGTTATCTTGCTGACCACAAGAAGCATGGATAGCGGGAATGCACTCAATAATTTTCCCAGGCTTTGCGAATCGAGGAATGCAGGGAACCAGTTTAAAGTTCGAGCAGAAAATGTATAGAGGGAAACTGAGGAGACCTGCTTTTTAGACAGAGGATTGAACGCATATGAAGTGAGCTGCCAGTGGAAGTGGTTGAGGTGGGTACGTTAACGACATGCATATGTCATTTGGACAAATACCTGGATAGGAAATTGGATTGAATGGACCAGTTGCAAGGAATTGGGCTCAGCGCAGTTGAATGTTTTCATTTGCAAGAACCAGTTTGCAAGCTCTGTCGCCGTTCTGTAACCTCTGCCGCTATGACTCTTTTGCAGAGACCCCATTTAGCAGAGGTGCACAATACAACACAATCATTGGTACACGCATGAATAAACAAGGCAGACACACACATATCGAAGCACATAACAACACAGATAAAAACACATGCATGGAATCATAGCCATGGACAAGTAGATAAGGAAAGAGGCTGATAAACACAAACATAAACACACGCCGCTCCACACACACACATAGACACATACACACACGTTGAACAACACGTTCTCAGAAATATCCAAATCTAAAAACTTACACAGCACGCGCACATACGTAATAAGAGGCATACATATTAACATATAGACTAACACATATGGAGAATCACCAACACACACACACACACACACACACACGCATGCATGCACGAACACCAATAGCGAGTGTGCAAGTAGATGGCAAATTCTGTATATAGTGGATACATGAGAGGTTGTTACTTTAGAAGTAAATTTTGGCAGGTCGGTCATGTATTAATGGCAGTAAATTTGGAAAACATAATATTCAACAAGAATGTGTTTCGTTGTTTTTAATATGAGGTTTCCAATTTTTGTGTGGGGTCCGTGTATTCAGTGTGTGGTCCGGGAATTCCGTGTCAGGGTCGCACATTAAATGTAAGGTCCCCGTATTCAGTGTGGGCAACTGAGAGACAGTCCTTCCAAACCGGCACATATCTCCCTTCATTACCCGCTAATCGTACCGAAATATTCAGCCAAAATAGATAGTATGCTCATTCCCCTACTGTATCGCCAGATATATACCATGAAACGTCTGTGAATTTCGAGGCAGGTGATCAAGCAATGCAGTTTTGTTTATATCCTGAAACCTCGGGGAGTGGCATTGGCGGGGGCGATTAAGAAATATCAGTGGTAACGGCACCTGAACCTTTTCTGGAATACCTGAATTGGGATTAGACTCTCTTGGAGGTTTGGATACTGTCATATTGGCTAACATCTCTCTGAGACCGAGATTGAACTTTAGAGAAGCATGTCAGACACCAGATGCAGCACAATCTTTCTGAGGAGAATGAACAGTGGAAATGCCAGGAGTGGTGTAGCTGGTCAAACAGTACGTTTTGAACATGACGTAGGAAACATGAACAGAATGAAAACAGAAGTTCGAATAACTTTATGTCGTTGAAAACCCAACCGTCTCGATTGCAAGTTAACGGGGGAGCTGTTCCAATTTCCGCAACATCCCAAAAACACACCACATATCAAAAGGCAAACTTAAACTTCCGTTCATATGTACAGAAGAGATTTCAGAGAGAAATCTGATGATAAGCACCTGTTGAAGTAAAGGACATCTTTCTGTTGTAGCTGTTTCTCTGTTACCAGGGTATTTCTAACAACCTACTCAACAATAAACAAACGAGAAAATATCATGAACTGGGAGAACTTGCCAATTCCCTCCTACTGTTGAAAGTAGCGCTCTACAGACATAACAGAAACTCTGTCTTCACGATCCCTGTTCAATATAAACACGAACAATGAAACCTTGTTTAAAGGTCAGAATGGACACGCACATCAGCATCACTGCTGGAAACTACAAAGGACAAACGGATGGCTGACACTGCCCATCAGACCAACAGCCCCACCCTCAGCTTGTTTGACAGACACTTTCACAAACCCAATTATCGTTCAGTTTATCTTTTCATGCCTTCACCGCTTAACCCCCTCATAGCCTTCCGAGTTGGCCCCATTCTCGGTCATAGATGAAGGGTTTTGCCCGAAACGTCGATTTCACTGCTCGTTGGGTGCTACCTGAACTGCTGTGCTCTTCCAGCACCACTGATCCAGAACATAGAGTCATACAGTATGGAAACAGATGCTTTGGTCCAACCCGTCCATGCCGACCTGATATCCCAACCCAATCCAGTCCAACCTGCAAGCACCCGGCCCATATCCCTTCCAACCCTTCCTTGTCATATAAACATCCAAATGCCTCTTAACTGTTGCAATTTTACGAGCCTTCAGTACCTGTTGCCACTTGGACTTCAATTGAGTTATGATCACTGATTTGCTCCCTTCCAACATTTAATGCCCTGAAGCTTACCACTGAGAGAAAATCTGATCATTCTCACTTGACATTCAATGGTATCTCCATTACTGTACACACCGACAATGATCCATCCTCCACCCTGCCACCCACAGACTTCAACTACTAACATCCAGGGTCTGAAAATTGAGCCAGAAGTAACCTGGACCAGCCATATCAATACACTGGCTAAAGAAAGATCCAGAGGTGAGAAATCCTGCAGTGACGAATTCAGCTCCATACTCTCCCCTCCACTCACCTCCAAACTTTGCTACTCACAAAATCTATCCACCATTGACAAGGCACAACCCACTTGCCTGACTTTTTTGCAGCTGCAAATACACTCAAGAGCCTCGATCCAGTACAAAAAGGCTCACTTGATTGGCAGAGCATACACACACAGAATAATGGCTCGACCACCAAATCTCAGTGGCAGTGTGTACCTTCTACAAATGCACATCATGAATTCACCAGAAGTCCTGATTGACCACCTTTGTACCCCATGAACATTTTCATCTAGCTGGACAAGGAATGCAGACACATGGGAACACATCCCACTCCAAGCCACTCACCATCGTGATATGGAAATATCTCGCCATTCCTTCACTGTCACAGTCAATATTCTGGAAGTCCCTCCCATATGGAATTATGGGTCTACACAGAGCACACAGACTTCTTTTATTCAAGAGCACAGCCCACCACCACCTTCTCAAGGGAAACTGTGGAGAGCAAAAATGGTAGCCGAACAAATGGCTTTCATGTCAAGTGAATGAATAGGAATGAAAGGTAAGTGAAATATTTCGAGAGCTCCTTCAATGTCATTGCGTCAAAATCCTGTAAGTGCCTCCTTGACGGCTTATTGCTGGTCCGGGTGCAGCGAACTGACCACTGCAGTTCAAGAAGGAAATCAGCCCCATTCTCTTCTCAAGGAACACAAATAGGGATGAACACCAAATGATGGACCGGCCAATGTGCACCACGTCTTGTGAATTAAAAGTAATGAAACTGAGTGAAGACAATGATGTGCCTTCAGAGGGTACTGATTTGTGAGATGTCTTTCCTTTCTCGCCCACTATCTATGATCCTGACGCCATCTGTTTGCATCACTCTCGCCGAAGAATTTTCCATCGCTCTGTCTTTATCCAGTTTCCGACCTCACTGTGAAAATGCTTTTTCACACAATCGCTTAGACATGAATGTAAGAAACCAGGATCATTATGACGATAGAGTAATGTACAGTCCTCGAGCTGACATTTGCTGAACTACATCCAAGGATATCGGTGACAAAATAGATTACACTGAGGTTCTCTCGATCGATCTGTGCTGACGATATTCTTTTCACACTTTATTAATTCTCTCTCCTCCCTCATTAATGTCTCTGTCGCTGTTTCTATCTTGAACGCCGTTATTTTTATTCCCTCGCCTATGTCACACAATATATGTTTCACACTCTCTGTAAAGTCTTCATTCAAACAATCTTTCACTCTCATTGCCCAATCTCTCTTTCTCGAATTTATTTTCAATATATCTCTCTTTTATTACTCATTTTTCTCCCGTTTTTTCCCTCTTGAACCCCTTCACCTTCTTTCACTGTCCCTCATTAATCATTCTCTCACTCACAAATTTCTCTTCTTTCTCTGCTCTGCAATACACTCTAACAATTTTATCTTCTTTCTCTCTGCCACTCGTTATTCTCTACACCTGTACTTCGCTTTCTAACCCGTTTATTTTCCTTCTGCTTAACTCATTATTCTCTTTAATACCTTAATCTGCTGTCCCTGAGTCCCTCATTACGGTTTGCACCTCAATTTCTCTGTAATGCCTGTACTTACTACATTTTGTCTCCTCCACCTCTTTTGTGAATCTTGCAATCCCCATTATTCTTCTCTCTTCCTTCCTCATCACTCCCTCGACCTTTATATCATGCTCTCTCTCTCTGTCATTTAAGGTTCCTTCTGGAAGTCTTAACTTTTATCTTGGCTGCACTTCGTGCCACAGTGTCAATCTCCAAACTCAGGAGGATCTAACACAGCAGGAGGCCTATCTGGAAATGGTAAATGCTGTCCTCACTCTGTGAAGACTTGTTCACATCAATTCCTGATGGATGGACCCACCTGTGGCAATTTACTTAATACTAAAACTCCCACTGACAGTGTTGACCTTCCTAAAGAACACGTGTTGCGAGGAGCAACGGCAGAGCTTGTTTTATGGCCCAACAAGTTTTGCAGAGTCACAGTGAGATCAAAGAAACAAAGTAGCCCTGTACAATGGACTTGGAAGCTCTCCGTAGTAAATAATCTCTCAAGCTCTGAGTTGTCGAATTGTTAAAGTGACAGTCCACAGAGAGCAGTCAATGTTGCATCACCGTCAAAAGTATACCACAGTGGGTTGAGATCAAGTACACTGATAAGAAATGTTCAGCACTCCCCGCCCACCAATCTCCACACATGCCCCGACCACCCAAATAACCACCCCCACCCCACCCTGCGCTAAGCCAGCCGATCCGGGTTGATGTGGCTTTTGAATTCCAGTTACAGTGTCAGGAATTATCTCATGAGTGAGTGTAATACATGCATCTGTCTGTATCAGTGGTGCTAAGATGAAGATGGTCAGGAGCGTTACCAGACGTAACGATCACCAACAAACTGTCCTGAGCTTCCCCATCGATGTTACGGTGAAGAAAGCACAAGAATGCCCCTACGTTCTCAGAAGGCTTTGGAAATTCCTTGTGTACATCAAGAAGCTTAATTTTTTTATTTCTCGGTGCATCATACAAAGTTCCTGCCTGTGTGTATCGCAACTTGTTATGGAACCTACTGTGCCCAATACCGCAAGAAATTCCATAGAGTCATGAACATGCCCAGTGCATCAACAGATTTGTGTTGTATCCATTGACTCCGTCTATATTTCCCGCTGCCTCGGGAAACAGCCGACAGAATCAAAGATCCCACACCTCACCAGCATTATACTATCTTTCATCCTCTTCTGACGGGAAGAATCTCTAAATGTTTCAGTTCACGTATCAACAGATTCAAGAACAACTTTCCACGCTTTGAAACAAACGTGCGCAATTCTATTTTTTTCTCTCTGCTGCGTTTCTGAAGCTGTAACAATGTATTCTGCAGGCTTTTTAAAATCATAATATACTTTTATGGTGTGACTTGCCGAGATGGCACACAAAACAACTTTTTCTTTTTTTCATTTTATATCAGTGCATGTGACAATACAGCTAAATCTACTGTTAATGCGTGCTCAGTGTGTTTCATTATATTCTGAATTTCTAAATGATTTACTGATACCTCCTTTGGAAAGATTCTAACATGTTACCACTGGTAGACGTTAAGCTAACTTTAGTTGTGTTTTACTTGCCTCCAAATCTATTCAGATAAGGATGCATGCAACTTGCCACTTTTTTGGAGGGGACGATGATAAAGCGTATGAGACCATAAGACATAGGAGCAGAAATTCAGATAATTGAGTCTGCTCCAGCATTCAATCCCGGGCTTGTACGTTTCTCAAAACAATCCCTTGCCATGTCCTGGTAACCTTAGATTCCCTTCATCATAAGGAACCTATCCCTCTCAGTCCAAACCTGATTGAATTACCTCGTCTACATAACCTTCTGTTGCAATGAATTCCGTCGATTGGCCACTCTCTTGCTGAAGATTGTTTTTACTTATCTCTGCTCTTAAAGTTCGGAAAGAGGCTCGAGGGGCTGAATTGCCTGAGTCTGTAGCATTCCAGCATGAGTGTATAGTTTAAATATCGTAAAGCATGTTCGCGATGACCAGAGTTCAAAACCAAGGGAGTCTCAGTCCAAGGCATTCAAGACAGGCCATTGAGGACGGATGTCGGGGAACTTTCCTGAATCAGACAGCGCGGAGACTGTGGAAGTGTCTGCCACTTAATGCAGTCAAGGCGATAATATTGAATTTTGTTTTCCAAAGTAATTAGATCTTGCTCCTGGAGCGAAATGGATTAAAGGCTATGATGAGAAAACATTAACAGGGGATAATGTTGGATGTTCATCAAAGATCACATTGAATGTTATTGATGGCTCGAATGCTTGAATGATCTATCCCTGCTCAGAGATTCTGTTTTTCGCTATGAAACAATTGATGCTGTGATTCATTCCAGAACAGCTTCATAACTTGGTTTGAAGCCGACAGAATGACAACCGGCAGTTAATCTGTCCCATGAAGGAGGTAAATATTTGACATCATGAAAGCATGAAACAATCTGTTGGCAACTCAGGTGAAACTTTCAGAAATGTATAAATAAAATATTTCACAGTATGTGGGTATCGCTGACTGAGTGCATCATTTTATGTCTGCTCCCGGAATATAGAAAAATATTCTGTTCCGTCTCGTTTGTATATCAGTAATGAGGGGGTTCACACTTGCACGATTGTCAACTAGACAGGTGGGAGTGAGACTAAAAGTAAAGGGACACAGTTCTGAGCAGCTTTAGGCCTATATCTCAGGAAGGATGAGCTGTCCGCGAGCACGTCTGGAGGAGGTTCATGACAATACTCCCAGGAATGAAAGGATTATCGTATGAGGGAAGTTTTAGGACTGTAGTTCTCTGGAATCTCGAAGGATGAAGAGTGATGAAATTGAAAAGTACAGAATATTGACAGGCCTGGATGGAATGGATGAGGGAAGATGTTCCCTTTTGCAGGAGAGGCCAGGATCAGAGGGCACACGCTTAGTTGAAGATTGCGACGGTTGACAGAATTTCAGTCCAACTGCTTGTTCTGTGGTTCTAGGGGTTTCGTGGACCAATGATATGTGGGATGTTTCATTTTGAGTTTCTTGAAAAGCTTCTCCTCTGCTATTGATTGCACGTTAGCCACACGCTCCTGATCTTTGGGCATCCAGTGGCAATAGAGAAGGATAGGTCAGAGAAACTCCTCTTGGGTCTGCTACTGGGCCTGTGCAAACTCCTCATAAACAGGACTCGGCAGAGGGTCATGGAGGGGATCGTTATGGCCGATTGCCGAACCGTCTATGTGGTTACATTTCAGTCGAGAAGTCCCTGAAGAAGGAGCACACGGTGCCTACCAACATCCTCGAGATTTTCAGGGACAGCCAGGCACAGCTGGGAGTGGAGTGTTTTATTTCTCCCCTCCCACTCTATTTTGATTTTATCCCTGCTCTCCCCTTCATCTTTTTGATAATGGAACATTGCTCTTTGGCGCGAAGGGCACTTTTTGTCACTGGCCCGTGTGGTACTTCCTTCCTTCCTGCTGGTGGAAAATGAATAAGGCTTTATACACCTGTTGTTTCTCGTTGTGTCTCGCAACTGCACATACACACCTTGGTGCTGGGGAAGAACAGAAAGAAAAAATAAATTCAAACCGCTCAAGTCTCTCTTCATGCACCAGTCACTCCAGCCCAGGAATCAGTTTCGTCGATCTTTGTTGCCCTTTCACAGATAAGGAGGTCAAAACTGGAGTAATACATGAAATAACATTGCTTTATATTATATAATAGCATTTTATATTATAAAATATTGTGTTATACCATATCAAGGAATGTTTGACACATTTCGATTTCCTTCATTAAACAGCACAATGCATCCGTGGTTCTCATTACCGTCTCACAGCACCAGGACCGAGGCTCTATTCCACAATTGCACACTGGCTGTGCAGAGTTTGTACATTCACCTCATCTCTGTTGGGTTTCCTCTGACTTCTATAGTTTTCTCCCACATTCCAAAAATGTTGTAGCTTAGTTAAATTAGCTGTGATGAATCAAGGCTAAACGGATGAGAATTTTATCTGGTCTTGAAGCGCTTCCTGGGGTCTGCACGAACTTGATGGATCTATATCATAATGTTTTTATATTCACTGTGTTTTATTGATCATATATTGACGACATCAATCAGGTCACCGCTTCACCTTCTAAATTCCAGAAAATGCTGGTCTCCTCAAAACGTAATCCACGAAGTCCATGCATCATTCATGTAAACCCATATTTTACCTGATCCAAGGCAAATTAAACCTTTTTAAGATCTGTTCACAGTCGGGAAATGGGGTGAAAGCAGGGTGTTGTGAAATCGTAGCTGTGCTACGATGAGTATGCCGTCATACCCCATTCCCTCAAGTTGAACACAATAGTCCTTCAACAGCCTTGAACATTTTCCGCAAAATGTCGACTTCCACTCATGTTTACTTTCATTCACTCCCTTCCCCAATCTGTGGTATCGATCTCCTACCGGTGGTGAGCAGGCGAGTGACTGCTCCATTTGTAAAATATCATTTGGAATATTTGATGATGGGAACAAACAAAACTTGCCAAGCTTACTCCAGAGGCCAGGCTTAAGTGCTCAAGGGATATAGATGGGAATGGAGGAATGGCATTGAGTCAGATGCAGTCGTGTGAACTGAGTGACATTCTCGAAGCAGTGACCATGTGACACCAACCGACATTGTGGTAACTCCCCACCTACATTGTTTCCACAAGTTATGCCTGACTCAATGGGTACTACTTACCTGCTGTGGACTTATTTCAGAATCCTCACCCAGTTTACAATGGACTGCTCGGTCTTTGCTTGTGACTCCAGACACAACCACTGAGTATACCACAGATCTGCTCTGCATCTCCATGTGAATACACGGCTGCAACCCTCTGCATACCACTGAATTACTATATCGCAATATGTGACACAAAGCTATGCTTCCAAAAGTTCTGTTCTGTCTCAGCATGTGACCTGAGATGCACAGCACTTTGGTTACCACCGATGTGCTCTGTCTCCATGTCTGCCTCAAGATACACTGCATTATGATTACCAGTGACTTGTCTGTCTCTACTTTTGAATCCAGCTTCACAGCACCTTGGTTACTACTCACCTCCTCAGTCTCTACACGTGACTGCTATCCACCGCACTTTTGTGACTCATGGTCTGCACTGCGTCTTACGCCAGATCCACAACATCATAGATCCATGTAATCCCTACATTGAGGACACTTGCTCCTTGGTTCAACAAGACCGAGCCTCTGAACAGTAACCCAGCAAGACGCATTCCCCTCCCCTATTAATCCACATTTCCATGAACTAATGAACCTAACCAATATATCCCTAAACACTATGGACAATTTATCATGTCCAATTCACCCAATCTGCACATCTTCGGATTGTGCGAGGAAACGGGAGCAGCTGGAGGAAACCCAGGCAGAGGCGAGGAGAATGTGCAAACTCTACACGGAAAGTCCCCTAAACCTGTAATCAAACATTGGCCCTTGGCATTGTGATACGGCAATGCTAACCACTGAGACACCGTGATCTTTGGATATTGCCAAGAATGGTGTTATTGAGCTTTATGGATAGACTCTGTTGTGTTTTTCTCTGCGGCATCAGAAGCTTAGGAGGAATCTTATCGAAGATTATAAAATTATGACGAGCTTGGATAGAGTGAAAAGTCCATAATCTTGAACCAGAGTCGGTGAGTCCAAAACTGGACGGGGCAACATTTTCCACTCATAGAGTGGTTTGAGTATGGAATGAATTGCTGAAGGAAATGATAGAGATTGCTACAATTGCAACATTTAAAAGGTGTCTGGATGAGTGTGCAAAAAGGAAATCTTCAGAGAGATATGGCTGAAAGTTTGGCAAATGGGCTTAGATTAATTCAGCATGTCTGGTCGGAATGGTTGAGTTGGACCAAAGATTCTGTTTCTGTGCGGTACATTTCTATGATCTATGATTCAAGACGCACGGCACTATGGCTACCTCTGATCTCCTCCATCTCTGCATCTCTTCGCAGAACACCAGCGCAATATTTTCACCTGATCTGCTCTCTCTCTGCATTTGACTTCAGACCAAAAACACTGTGGTTATCACTGATCTGCTGAGGCTACGTATGTGAATCCAGATTCACAGCACTCTGTTTTTCACTCATCTACTCTACCTCTACCTGTGACTCAGGAACACCAGCACTGGAAATATTCTCATCGACACTGTCTCTTCATTCGACTCCAGACGCACAGAACAATACGTACCACTGAACTGCACTATACAACTCCAGGCCAACTGCATTGTGTTTACCACAATCTGCTTTATCTCTGCTTATAACTCCAAACCCACAGCTCTGTGGGCAACACTAATCGTTTATGTCACTACATGTGACTCCAGAAGCACAACAGTGTATATATTATTAACTTACTGTGTCTACATGTGGACTCCAGACCCACGGGCCTGTAGTTTCCACTGACCTGCTCCCTCTGTGGGCGGCACGGTGGCACAGTGGTTAGCACTGCTGCCTCACAGCGCCTGTAGACCCGGGTTCAATTCCCGACTCAGGCGACTGACTGTGTGGAGTTTGCACGTTCTCCCCGTGTCTGCGTGGGTTTCCTCCGGGTGCTCCGGTTTCCTCCCACAGTCCAAAGAGGTGCGGGTCAGGTGAATTGGCCAAGCTAAATTGCCCGTAGTGTTAGGTAAGGGGTAAATGTAGGGGTATGGGTGGGTTGCGCTTCGGCGGGTCGGTGTGGACTTGTTGGGCCGAAGGGCCTGTTTCCACACTGTAAATCTAATCTAATCTAATCTAATCTCTCTACATCCGAGTCCCAACACACAGCACTGCGGCTACCGCTTTCCTGCTCTGCATCTGCATTCGAATCAGGCCCACAGCAATGTGTTTACTCCAACCTACGCTTCTCTAACAAGTGACTACAGACTCACAGTACTGTTATGAATGATCTGCTCTGTAACGACGGGCACACAGCATTGGGTGTTCTATTGATTTATTCGGCCTCAATATGTGCCGCATGGCCCACGTAATTTTGCTGTGAAATACCCTACTGTCTTTCTACATGTGGCTCGAGACACAAAACACGGTGATTACCAATGACTTGTTTTGTCTACATGCTACACCAGACTTAATGCACTGTGGTTGCCATTGACCTATCCTGTCTCTAAATTTGAGAGCAGGCCCAAATCACAGTTGTTCCCACTGACCTCATATCTATCTCCACGAGACATATCTATCTCCACAGCACTGCAGTTGTCACTGGTGCACGCTGTTTCTGCTCTTGATTCCAGACTTACAACACTGCCGGTAACACAATGGATTTTTAAGAAAGTTGCCAAGGTTTGAGGGGTTGAGCTTCAGGGAGAGCCTCAGCAAGCTGTTGTTTCTATTCCCTGGAGACGATGGGTGACCTTGTAAAAGTTTACATTAGGGGCATGGATAATTTGCAAAGTTCATACCTTTCCCCGACAGTAGGGGAATCCAAAACTAGAGAGCATTTTTTTAAGAGTGAGAGGTAAAAATTGTTAAAAGTGTCATGACAGGCGACTTTTTTCACATAGTAGATTGTGCCAGCGGACGTGATAAACACTGTGAAAGTTACAACATTTTAAAAGAATCTGAATGGGCATATGAGCAGGAACGTTTGAGAGAGATAAGGGCCATATGGTAAATAATGGGATAGTTGGACAAATAGTTCCGTTTTCCTGCTGCACATGTCTGTGATTCTCTGGCTCTGGATGCGCAGCATTGTGAGTACCAATGAAATACTCTGGCTCTCAATCTGCATGTCAAACTAAATCATTTAGATACATCAGAATTCGTAGAGTTCCTAATAAGAACCTTTGGGGCCAACCATTAGTCACAGCCCTTCGGAAAACAACTACCCTTCTACAGTCATCCTCTTCCTTACTTGGATAACCTAATTGTGTTTCCATCCGGCAACGTCACCATGGATCCCACGCATCCTAAGATTCTGGATGAGCCCACCAGGTGGTATCTTTTCAAAACCTTACTAAAATCCACTGAAGCAAAATTCTCTGCTCTACCCTTATGGATCATCTTTCTAACCTCCTCAAAAAAGTCAATTATGTCAGCAAAACATGACTTGTACTGCACAAATGCATGTTGACTGCCCCTAATTAGGCCATTCTTTTCCAAATGTGTGTAAAGACTATTGCAAAAAATTCTCTCCAATATCTTCTCAAACACTGATGTGAGACTTACTGCTCTAGTTTCCTGTATTACGTCTATTTCCCTTCTTGAATACAGGAAAAACAACAGCTATTCGCCAGTCGTCCGTGATCTCTTATATGGTTAGCGATATCACAAAGCTCTTGTTCCAAGCCCAAACAAACATTTCTCTTCCCTCTCTCAAATAACTGTGGTAGATACATTCAAGCTCTGGCAACTTATCTGTCTTAATGCTTCTCAAGAGATTCAAAACCACATCTTTCTTGATCACACTGTGCCCTGGCAGATCTGTATACTCCGCACATATTTCATTCTCCTCCATGTCCTTTTAATGGGTGAATGCTGATGCAAAGTATTCATCAGTATCTCATCCACATCCTCTGCATACAAGCACATGTTCCACCCATTATTCTTGTTTGTCCATTTCCTTCCTAGTTAAACTCCTGGTTTTAATGTTAGCATGCAATGTCTTGGAACTTCCCTTTACTCTGCTTGCCTAGAGCATTTCATAGCCCATTCTGGCTCCTCCAAACCCCTGCTTTAGTACCTTCCCGCCTTCCTTCAATTCTTCATTGGCCTTTTTCAACTTATGCTTCCTAAAACTTTCGTATTCTTTTCCCCCCTTGAATTCAGAATCTTATTCCTTATCCAAGTGTCCCTTACATTGCTTTCCTCGCTTTTCATTCATCCACTACACTATTGTTGCCAATGTCTTGGCAAGTACCTTCAGACAGAAGCATTGTGTTTCCCATGAATTGCTCTGTCTCCAGCTATGACTCCAGACGCACTGCTCTGTGGTTAACCTGACATGCTCTGTCTGTCCTGATGACTGAAGACCTCCAGCTCTGCGGTGAGCACTCACCTGTTCTATACCTGCATGTGACTCTTGACCAACAGCACTGTGGTAGTGCCTAATCTGCTTTTACTCGACATGTGATTATCAGTGACCTATCTGGCTCTGCATGTAACTTTTGACACAAAACATTTTGTGAAGCACTGACCTTCTCACTATCTATAAGTGACACCAGAACCTCCGTAATCTCGTTGACACTGACATGCTGGGTCTCTTCATATGACTCCTGGTCAAATGTACTGTGGTTACCATTTACTTGTGCAATCTCTGCATTCACCTCCAGTCCCACAGTACCCTGGTTTCACTTCTCTGCTGTGCCTCCAAAGATGACTAGATATACAGCAATATGGTTATTATTGACCTGTTGTGCGTATACATGTCACTGCAATCCCACAGCACGATTGTTATGACTGACGTGCTCTGGCTCTGCATGCGACTTCAGGCCCACAGCACTGTTATTGCTGTTGACCTGCTATGCCTATACTTGTGAGGACAGCACTGTTTTTACCAACATTCTTCTCTAGGTAGATTTATGAATCCAGAACCGTAGTTCCATTAACCTACTCTGTCTATACTTCGTGACTTAATGCTAACAGCAATGCGATAAATATAGATCTGCTCGTCCTTTCAATCGAATATATCGGCACAGCGCTGTGGGTACTACTGACCTGCCCTGTCCCTATATTTAACTCCAGACTCACAACATAATTCTTTCTTGACTTCATCTGCTGCTACACGTGAAGACAGACCCACTTCAACAGCGTTATCAGTGACCTGCGAATGGAATGTTGGCCTTTCTTTCAAATGGAATATAGCAAATGTTTTCACCAAGCACATTCTATTTTGGACCAACTACTGCACCTATGAAACTGATATACTCTGTTCTTAGACAAGGCACTATGGGAAAAAGATTTTTATAATCTATTCCTCTCCTAATTTTCCATTCCTCCTCAGCATTCTGGGCTCCAAAGAGAACAAATCCAGCCTTCCGAGTCACTCGTCATAACTGAGAGTTCCATCCCAGGTAACATCATGCTGAATCTCGTCTCTTTTGTCTGCGCTGGAAGCAGGTTTTTCCAATATTGTGGTGAGCAGAGCTGCACTCAGTATTCCCAATATGTTTTTTGAAATGATAAACAATTTTGTAAGCAGACATCCTTGCTCCAAATTTCCATGCCCTCCATATGACCCTGTCTACAGGCGTTCACATCTTTGGAGATGTACTAACTTGCACATCAAGTTTCCATCGTTCCTCAATACATCCTGGGGTCAAACATACATTTTGAACATCCTTACCCAATTAGACTTCAAAATGCATCAGCTCACACTTATTGTGATTAAATTCTACCTGCCGTAGATCTGCAAATTGAATAAATGAGCATTATCAAACTTGAAACTGAGATTATCTTCGTCACGATCAAGAACACTACCGAATTCGAGTCCTTTGCAAACTTACTAATTATCGCTTTTACTTTCTCATCCAAGTTGTGAATGCATAGTCCATATTCAAGAAATAGACGTTCATTACTTTAGAGGAAGGAGGTGCCGATTTGAAAGATTGCGAGTGCTTGGAATTCCTTTTGTTAAAAGGTAATTAATGCAACTAGTGTAAATTTTGTTTTCATGCTGTTGTCGACATATTCTTGATCATTGAGAGGTGACAATTACTCAATGAATACGTAAGAAAGCATAGTTAAAGAATAAAACAAAGACAGCCACGACCCTTTTGCATAGAAAATGAAAGAACTGTGAATGCTGCAAACAAGAAAAGGAAAACAGCAATCGCCAGAAATGTTCAACAGGTCTGGCAGCATTTGTGGATACAAATCAGATTTAAACTTTCGAAGCGCGCGACCTTTCCTCAGAACTGTGGTGCCTTTCCCAGTTCTGAGGAAGGATCATTTGAATCGAAAAGGTGACACTGATTTCCCCTCACAAATGCTGCCAAATCTGCTGAACTTTGCTTGCTCTTTTTCTTGGGCATGATCTCATTGACTTGAATTCTAATCAACTTGAATTGGTGAGGCGCCTGCTCCTGTTCCTATTTGGTGTGTTCGGGTGACCACACATAGTACCCCTGGTAGCCTCCCAGACTGACAAGTCAGGATTGTACATTGGAAGATTTTATTTGTTTTCTGCATACTCAGTCGTTCATTCAACTCATGATGCAAGTCAAGCTTGGTAGATATTTCCCTTTGTGTTTGATCAGTGTGGTTCAGAAGTGATGCAAGTGTTGTTCTCCTGCTTGTAGGCCAACAGGACGTGTGCATTTCGTCTCCTTCCCAGTGCAACTCCTATTTTTTTTCCAGTCTTTGAGTTCGGAGGGTGATGCATTGGAGACACACAAACATCTCTCTGTGTGCAACAGCACGCTCCCCTTCCCCCAAGTGAAGAGTGAACAGTGAGCCAAAGACATTGCCTGCGAGTTTCTATTTGTGTCTGTTGGAGCAGAGAATCAGAGAACCTCGGAGATTATCTTCCAGTCCTTTCAATAACTTGTGCCTTTAAATTTCTATGTGTGTCCCCTTATTGGAATGAGGGGAGCAGCTGTTTTCTGCTCACTCTGCCCGTGCTCCCCAAAACCTTCTTCAACATAAAACAGGCTTGCTCAATACTGCCTTCGCGCTAAAAAAAATCCGTTTACATCCAGCCTCTCTCCGAAGCCAAAGTGCTCCATTGAACAGAGAAAAGTATCACACAGGAACAGACCCTTCCGCCAGCATGTCTGCGACGATCAGTGTACTACTCTAATATAATGTCAGCTGCCTTCCCATGGTCAAAATCGCTATGTAGTCTACGTGTTCATACGTCCATCTAATTGTCTGTTGACCTTTGCTTTAATATCCAATTTTGCAACTTTCCTGCTAATTCCGGACATCTACCACACTCTCTGCATAAACAAACCGTCTCATACATATTCTTTCAAACATTTTCCCTGTGCCCGATATGAGGTGACATTACAAACTTGGGTATTTTATATACTTATTTCAGATCGCTTCTCAGCACCAAACCTCAAGCACAAATCATCCAAATTTCTCTAATGGCTTTTGGTGACTCATCATTTCAGATTCAAGCAACATTCTGGTAAAACTCTTTCTCAGGCGCTGCAACCCGTCCAGGTCCGCCCTACAATATCGCGACCCGAACTGCAAATAATCCTACAGTTGAGGCCACACAAAAGGCCCACACGGCAGCTAAGCTGCATCAGTGTGACGATTGTCACTGCATGGTAATCATTTTCTGACATCTTCTTTACTCCCTGTCACTGGGACATTGATATGAAATTTTGCGATTTCCACCCATACTGAGGGTCTGTCAACAAACCCTCATCGACGATCTTATTTTTTGCAGCTATGATATTATCCTTGATTAGCAATGCCAATCCTTCATTTCTTTTCCGCCGCACACACCCAATTCTTTTTGGAACAACTAAACGCTGGGAAATCCAACAACCATTCCTGCCTCTTTGATATTCAATTAATCGTAATGGCCACAACATGACAGTTCCAAGAATTGATCCAGATTTGGAGTACTGAACGCTCATTTTTGATGCTTCTTGTCTTAAAGTAGACAGATTTCAAGCCATCACACTGACTGCACCTTTGCGCAATCTCACGCCTGTCCCTTCTCACAGACCCTCTGCAATCTGTCTCTAGTGCATCACTGCCTATTGCAAAACCTTCTCCATAGTGCTGTTGCCAACACTACTGCTTATCTAGATTTGACTCTCCCAAAGCGCTCTAGCTAACCTCCTGTGGTGCCCCTCCTGTTCAGGTGCAATCCCTACTTCTTTTAAAGATCAAATCTTTCCAGAATGTATCCAATACGATATGGAAATTACACATTTATAGTAATCTTGTCTACGCCGACATTAAATCATAGCTGATAGTTTGATCATTCCCATTCTCTCGCTTTCCCCCATAACCTTTCATCCCCTTGATAATCAGGAAGCCATCTGTCTCAGAATTAAATATACTCAACGACCTGACTTGCAAAAACGTGTGTGGCAATAAATTCCATAGGTTCACCAATCTCTGCCTGAATACATTTCTCCTTATCTCGGTTTTTAAAGTGCTTCCTTTCACACCCAGGCTTTGCTGTCCTTTTCACTCCTACCAGTGGAAATATCTTCGCAAAATCCACTCTTATCTGCCCATTCAGCATTCTGCTTCTGCACTGCAGCGAATGTAAATGCAAATTTTCAAATGACCATCTCTCTGTCACCCTTGTGGGGTTGGGGAAAATGATCAGGACATTGAGCCAGTGAAGAAGGTGGTGAAATTTGAACAGAGTCTCTGAAAACCGAGGCAGTGAGATGGGGTAATTTGGGATATTTCAGAGCGTGAGTATAGATGTTCATTATTTGAAGAAGTCAAGAACTCGGCCTTTTGAATTCCGTATTCATAGAAATCAGGGTCTCTTCTAGTTGTCTTTTTGTTGGTCTATTAGGCTCGCAACAACTCAGCTCCAGGGAGTTAGGACGGACCTTGTCCAGAAACGCTCCTCACAATATTTGGCCTGTGAGTCAGGCAGATATTTCATCGGTAAAACCGACGGACAATGTGCAGTGGAAACAGAATACGGAATAAAGAACTTCAAATCGATGTGAAACGAGTCGACAATCAAACCATGCAATTGAGACTGTCTTTGAATGGCAGAGATACGAATGTAGAGAGACTGACCGAGTTTGAGTAGCAAGGACAACAAAATAAAGAGCACGACAGTAAGAGGTAAATCAGAAAGCTGGACAGAGTGAGGAACGAGAGGCGGAGAGTGTGGGACGCACGCAAAGTCACAGCTACAAGGGAGACAGAGAGAGCTAGAGGCGGTAAGTGAAAGAGAGTGATCCAGCTTATTACACTGAGTAAAACTAGATGAGAGAAAGTGAGTTGGACAATGCCAGCAAGGGTGACAAGCGACAGTGAGGGACATGAGAGAAAGGTATATATAGAAGCAGTCAGAATGAGAGTGACAGAAAAAAATGAAAAAGAGATAGAATGAAGACCAAAGACAAATTGAGCAACATCTTGATGAACGTAAAATGTATGAGGGAAATGAGGAAGTGAAAGGCAGACAGGCAGTGATATAGAAACAGAGTAAGATTAGAGCAGCATAGGTTCCCCACTCACTATCTGAAGACGTTTCTCCTTATCACTATTCGAAGACGTTTCTCCTTATCACTATTCTAAAAGATCTTCCATTTACCCTCAAGTTGTGCTTTAATAACCTATTCTCTCGAGCTAATGAACACATCTTCTCAATATCCACTCAGACCAGACCATTCACTATTCTGCTTCTACACCATAGGTATTCTAAATTTAAAGCTTCGAATAGCCATCTCCCTGTCGCCCAGTGAAATTGGGAAAACGAACAGCACTGGTCTGGCCCACAGACCCACAACAATTTGATTGATTGTTAATGCTCTCTGAAGTGACTGGAGCAAATGACTCAGTTCCAAGGCAGTGGCATTTTTAATAAGTGATAGCATTACAGCTTTATTTAGGAAGGATATTCCTGGAAATACATCCGCGGAAGTTATTTGTGTTGAACTGGGAAATAAGAAAGGGATGATCATCTTATTGGGATTGTATTCTCGACCTCTAATAGTCAGTGGTAAATTGAGAAACACATTCGTCAGAATATTTCAGTTATTTTCAGTCTGAACGTCTGTGATCAGTGGAGTGCCACATATATCGGTGCTGGGTCCACTACGTTTCGTCATTTACATAAATGACTTGGACGTGAACATAAAAAGGTATATTGGTAATTTTGTAGATTACATCAAAATTGGAGGTGTTGTGGACAGCGAAGATGCTTACCTCAGATTACAACGATGTGTTGACAAGATGGGCCAATTGGCTGAGGAGTGGCAAATGGAGTTTAATTTAGTTAAATACGATCTGCTAGTCCAGAACTAGAGGGCATAGTTTTAGGCTAAAAGGGGAATGGTGCAAAAGGAACCTAAGGAGCAACATGTTTCATGCAGAGGGTGGTGTGTGTGTGTATGGAATGAGCTGCCAGCGGAAGTGGTGGAGGCTGGTACTTTTGCAACAATAGAAAGGCATCTGGATGGGCATATGAATAGGAAGGGTTGGAGGGATACGGGCTGGGTGCTGACAGGTGGGCCTAGCTTTGTTTATGATATCTGGTCAGCATGGCCGAGTTGGACTGAAGGGTCTATTTCCATGCTGTACATCTGTATGCCTTGATAATAACCAAGTCATTGACATAAATGACAAAAAGTATTGGATCCAGCACTGTTGTATTTGTTTTTAGCTGAAATCCTTAGATGTGAATCCATGAACAACAGTTCTAGGATTGTAATATCCTGTACCATTTTCCAGACATTGTTCTTTTCTTTTCATGCCTGAACACTTACAACAACCGAACAGATTCACTGTCATATCTCAAGAGTGGAGCAGGTCAGAAGGATGAGAAAAAAAACGCCAAGAGGTTGGGCTCCGGTGCTGGGGAGGCGAGAAAGGACATTCCTCTGAATGCACATCTCCAAAGACTTCACCAAATCTCATATATATTTCATTCATGGGACTTGGTTGATGATGGCCGTTCTCCCGTCCCTCGTTGCCCCTCTTGCAAAAGTTGGTTGGAGGTTAGGGTGAGCTGTTCCTTGAACTTCTACAGACTGTGTCGTGTAGGCAGACCCACAGTAAACTATGAAGCAGGGAATTCCAGGACTTTGACTCAGCGACACTGAAGGAATGGTTGCGATCAGTGATACGTCAGTCCTCTTCAATGATGAAAACAAATTGAGGAATACACTGAGATCAAACGGGCACGTAGCAAGCTCTGGGTGTGGCACTTCAATGTTCATCACATCAAGGATCTCCACAGGAACACCACTGACTGAGCAGACTGAGAGATAAAGGCAGAACATTTAGACTACGGAAAGTGATTAGTGGGTCATCAAATGGAAACATCTTAAATGAACTGAATCTGAACCACCCTACCTGTCACAGATGGATCTGACCGCAATGGTATTTCTAGGAGAGTCCAGCGCTCAGGCATGGCAGAGGTACATTCCCACACATCATCAAGATGTCTTCTATTGTGTTATGTGGCACTACTGCTGGCAAAGTTTGACGTACCTCTCAAGAATCCAGCAACTCAAAACTGAACATCTATGAGGTAACTGTGGCCCTTCAGTAGCAGCAGAACTGTAGCCACCCATGAACATGTAGCTGAGAAATAAGGATGATTTTCTTCTATCAGAGGATGCGTCTAGAATTCGTAGAGGCTTTTTCTTAAATGAGCAAGTGTATCAACAGTCACCTCAAGATTCAAAGGTGGAAAATTGAATCTGAGGATTAATAGCTAAGTCATGATTTTGTTTGTTCTTCCTGACAGAGCAGAGTTGTTTGGCTGAATCGTCTTCTGCCCCACGTCTTATTATCTTTGGGTCGAAAATTATGTGTATGTGGTGATGTGGTGATCTGTTAAGAAGGGAATGAAAGAAAAATAACTTGGAAAATGTATAGTCATATCTCGTAAAGGATCGATTTTACCGAGAAGTAGGTGGTGCTCATCTTAAAATGAATAAAGGGGCTGAAGCCCCGTGGGCGGCACGGTGGCACAGTGGTTAGCACTGCTGCCTCACAGCGCCAGAAACCCGGGTTCAATTCCCGACTCAGGCGACTGACTGTGTGGAGTTTGCACATTCTCCCCGTGTCTGCGTGGGTTTCCTCCGGGTGCTCCGGTTTCCTTCCACATTCCAAATTGCCCGTAGTGTTAGGTAAGAGGTATATGAAGGGGTATGGGTGTGTTGCGTTTCGGTGGGTCGGTGTGGACTTGTTGGGCCAAAGGGCCTGTTTCCACACTGTAAGTAATCTAATCTAATCTAATCCCAGCAACTTGTCGGAAGTTAGGGAAGTGAGGTATTTGTAACATCGATCACTACTGGAAGACTGGAGATTTCAATGATGTCAATACTTCAGAAAGTTGGTAACGAAAAATCAGGAAAATAGTGAGCCTGATCTCAGTTTTAGGTAAGTTGTTGGAAGGAATCCTTAGGTATAGAATACTCATGTATTTGGATAGACATGAACTCATTAGGAGCGGTCCACGTGGTCGTTGTGCATGGGAAATCATGTCTCATGACTTGATAGAATTTTTGATTGGCGGAGCAAGCCATCTGGTCCAAACGGACTACAGCAATGTTTTCGGTAAGCTTCTGCATGGCAGACCGGATAGCAAAGTTTGATCACACGGAATCCAGGAGGGCGAACTTTTTGGATATGAATTGCCTTGACAGTGGCAGATCAGGTGGTGGTGGAAGCCTGTGACAAGTGGAATGCCATATTAACCCTGTCGTATCACCACAGGTGCTGCCAGACCTGGTGAGATTAGATTAGATTAAATGCAGTGAGGGAACAGGCCCTTCAGCCCAACAAGTCCACACCGACCCGCTGAACAGCAACCCACCTACACCCATTCACCTGCCTTTACTCTGACTAATTCACCTTACTCTACGGGCAACTTAGCACAGCCAATTCACCTAAACTGCACCTTTTTTTTGAATGTGGGAGGAAATCGCGGCACCCGGATGATACCCACGCAGACACGGGCAGAGTGTGCAAACTCCAAACAGTTTTCTTTGGCGTGCATTGAACCCGAATCCCTGGTGTTGTGAGGTATCAGTGCTAACCACTGTGCCACCGTGACGTATAACTTTATCTTTCCAGCGATTGTTGTTTGTGTTGTTGGCAAACGAGCTGAATGAATTAAGGATATCTGGTAAAGAGCAAGTTGAACACAGAAGTATCCGTTTCCATGCCACAAAATTATATATCTTTGTACTTTTATGACTCATTGTTAGTCCTCCAGTTCAGTTCCTGCAACAGGCGCCGTCTTGATTGATTGATTGTCACGTCGACAGAACTCAACTGATTTTTTTTTATTTATGAGTTGTACAGACAGATGACAATAAGCGAGGATGTACAGCTCATGGAGACCTACAGAGAGACACATAGGTGACATTATACATTTCACACACATTCGGTCAGGACAACACTTACATTATCAGCATTATTTAAGGTCAGGGAGCGCTTTCATCAGTGCAATACAGACAGGAAAACGTTGTTCCGGAAACCACTGGTGTATGTGTGTGTGCATGTGTGTGAATGTGTGCATGTGTGCGTGTGTGTGTGCACGCGCACGTGCGTGAGTGTGTGTGTGTGAGAGAGAGAGAGAGAGAGAGAGAGTGCGTGTGTTCAGGTCTCTGTATCTTCTGCCTGTCTGAACAGATTGGAGGAGGTAATTACTTCGGTACAATTGTTCTTTGCTGATGTTGGCAGCATTTTCATGGTAGCAAGTCACGGAGACTGTGTAAGTGGATAAAACGCAGGTTTCCTTGAGGCTGTGGTCTGAACACCCCCACGTTCTGTACCTTCATGCTGTCCAAAACTAGGAGGGAGCACTTTGGAATCACGATCGTCTGAATGACTGGAGATGGAGAATTAAAACACAGGAAGACGCTGACGTTGCAATGAATTTCATATGCCTTGGTCCCTCTTTTCAGAGGTTTCCACAAACTGTACCTATGTTTGAAGACTCGATAGGATTATGAGGATAAAAGCTTTTATTTTACCATCCACTGCCTAGGCCCTGCTGTCACTGTAATCAATTTGTGCAGAGACTTTAATCATTGAAAAATACACGTATATGTTTGTTACTTTTGAAATGTCGAGTCCATTGTATGGTAGTTCCAATTTATCATCCAGTGCTCCATCAGTCAATTTTCGAAGCTGCTGCTTTTGTAAACCAAGTAGATCATTGAAGAAGGTGTTGAATTCGTGAACAAGAAAACTGACAGGTATGGTAACTACAACGTAGGATCCACACATTTCAAACATAGAGGCATCGCTCTACTCGTGAGCATGTGAAAAACACATGCAGCTAAATTTTACACATTATGAAAGCAAAGGTTGTAGTGGGGAACCACCCTTTTATATCCTGTCCCATGTGAATCCAGGAACATAACTGAGAGAAAATGCGGCCATAATAAATTTCTTCAAAAGCGAGTTGAATAAGCAGCTGTGGGGTAAAGTTCAGGAGAAAAAGAAGAAAGTGGGTGAATGAGCTTAGCTGAGTGAAACCCGGAGAGAACTATGAATGACAGCGCACGCTGAATAGTCACTTGCTGGGCTACGACTATCTTAATTGGTTTATCTTGGGGTTCTGAGTTGTTTAACTGGATTAGTTAGGTCCAGTACTAGAACAGTGCAAAATATTAATCTCATATTGTAGTTTGGCAATTACCAAGTGTGAAGACATACTTGAACTGATCAGGAAAAAGTGAGGGGTGCAGATGCTGGAGATAATCAGAATCTGTTTTCCAGCATCTGCAGTCATTGTTTATCACCTGCTGGAGATGAGAGGCGAGAGTGTCGTGCTGGAAAAGCACAAAGGGTCAGGCAGCATGGAGGAGCAGGAAAATTGACGTTTCGGGCAAACGTCATTCATCAGAAAACTGATGAAAAGCTTTTGTCCGAACTGTCAATTTTCCTGACCTATTATGCTTTTCCAGCAGCACACTCCCGACTTTAAACTGATCAAACCTGGCCATTTCGAGGGCTTCATGCTCTAATTAAATCTCAACACCCGGTGTTTTTCATCAACAGGGGATGTCACGCATGTTGTAATCTGTTTACTCAAAATTTACGAAATGAAAAAAAAACACTTCTTTTTCCCAATGGATGTTCCTGAAAGTATAAAATGAATGCACTGGTTTGGAACATTTCAGAGTTGAACTTGGAAAATTGTCTGCAGTGCACATCAACACAACACTTTCACAGAGGAAATGCATAGTACTGTACGAGCTGTCAGGAAAATGTTTTATGCGATCCTTACTATAATTGGCATTCCTGGTAAGTGTTTATAAGGTTTGAAATTGATTAATCCTGTATATGCTTTGGCTTTTGATATGCACGGTGACTTCAGATACCATCTGATGGATATTCTAATACTGACACCATAATATTATTACTGGTACCAACATTTCAGTATTATCTGCACAATGTTACTTTTTTTTGCTGAAAATGCCTGTTTGTTTTATACTTTCTCCCGCACAGAGATGTGAGTCTGCGAATGTGTGCGTCAGAGAGTGTGTGTGTGTGTGTGTGTGTGTGTGTGTGTGTGTGTGTGTGTGTGTGTGTGTGTGTGTGTGTGTGTGTGTGTGTGTGTGTGTGTGTGTGTCTGTGTGTGTGTGAGAGAGAGAGAGAGAGAGAGAGACAGAGACAGAGAGAGGTCTGTTCTGTTATGCTCGAGACAGGAAAGGACAAACCCCTGATAGTAGGTATTGTTGGAGATTATCAATGTTAGATTGGACTGTGCGCTATGAGAAATAGATAACTGCATGTCACAACACTTGCTTTTTGTTACTGAGAGAAATTATGTGTTAGCTTTGCTCTTGTGTGGGTGATTGCATTCAGTTTCACACGTCATTTACTTTGAATCTAATTAGATGCAGTCATTTATTGACAGCACTTTCTCATCTTGATTAATCTTCTTTCTGGTGCACAATTTAAATAGAATCGGATGTCACATGTCCTGCTTAAGAAAATAATTTATATCAAGACGCAGAGATAAACACAGATGATTAACATTTTTAATACACATCGTGGGAACATAACAGGATATAAACTAGATGATGCCATTTTCTGATATTAAGAAATAATCAATTTCTTATCACTTATGTCGATGTCTCCATATGGTTCCACGGCCATCTCCCTCGCTTTTCTCATAGTTGCCGATTTCTAATTCTTCCAGCAATTTCAAAGTGAACTCTCATCACTCAGGTTTAAATCTATCTATTTTCTCTTTTGGGTGTTTTATTATTTTTGTGTGTTTAGTGTGTACTGCGGCATGAAGGCAGATTATGGTACTCTCCCAATTTCTCCACTTTCCGTGTTCAAACCAGATCATCGCTTAAAAGTCTCCCTTGAACATTGCACGAAGTTCCCAAAGTGCAGAATAACGGTAACGACTGTTCAGTGTTCACCAATTCATACAACCTTCATGTTATGGAATTATGCATGTACAGGAGAATTAAACCCATCAATGCATCATAAGTGTATGTTCTGTTGCTTTGAATATCACAAATCTTAGAGCTCAGTGAGCAAACGTATATCCATCACAGACACGGAAAGAACAATACTGACCAAGGGACTCAACTACAACCACAGAGACGCCAAGACAGCAGACATCCTAGCAGCACTAGAATGCACACTCAGGAACAATGGACTGACAGAAGAGACACAACAAACAGTGATAAAAAGTATCGTACCTTTGACAACAAGGAAAAGACAAGCACATAACCTCAACACCAAGAATAGGGAAGTACCAAAATCACTAAGAAACGATAAGAACATAATCATACTACCAGCAGAAAAAGGCAGAATGACGATCATCCTTGACAGAGCAGAGTACATCCAAAAAGAGCAACAACTATTTGCAGATACCAATACCTACCAAAAGAGGGAGGTTGACACCACCCCACAGCTCACCAATAGGATAAACAACACATTGAGGAACCTACAAAATCGAATAATCAGTTGTGACCTACAAAAAAATGAAACCTGAAAGCAGCAACACACCCAGATTCTATGGACTACCGAAAGTGCACCAACCAGACATCCCACTCAATAGTATCACTACCAGGGACACCAACACACAAACTGGCTGAAGAAGTACAGCATAATTTGAAACACCTGATCAGCGGATCCAGACACTTATGCAGTCAACACAGGAATTCTTGGACATCATCAGAAATATACATGTAGACAAGGAAGAAGCTATGGTCTCATTCGATGCAACGGCACTGTTCACCTCTGTCGACAAAACCCTAGCCAGAGAAACAATCGCCAACCTGCTGGACTCACAGAACAGACAACAGGACGGTGAACCTATCAACATAGACAGCATACCCAAACTACTGGACCTGTGCCTCACAACACACTTCACATTCAACAACCAAATATTTGAACAAATCAACGGCACACCCATGGGCTCACCCATCACTGGACTCAGAGCAGAAGCGGTAATGCAAAGATTAGAACAAACAGTCTTACCGCAAATTCAACCCAAACTCTGGGTCAGATATGTGGATGACACCTTTCTAATCATTAAAAACACAGAAGTGTGAACACACACCGGATCATCAAAGCCACACTCACAGGAATCCGATTCACTAGAGAGGAAGAAAAGGACAACCAACTCCCATTCCTAGACGTTATGATACAGAGAACTCGGAACGGAGAATTCACCAAAAAGGTATACAAGAAAGCCACACATACAGACCAAGCAACCACTCCAACGCACACAAAAGAAGTCCCATCAAGACACTGTTCAAAAGGGCCACACACACTGCAGTACACCCGAACGGCAAAAAGAGGAAGAACACCTCAGTAACGTATTCGCCAAAAACGGTTACCCGCGCAATTTTATCAACAGATGCCTTAGGGAAAAACAAGGGAGCGAGGACATGCCGCAACCAAAAGGATTAGCCACACTACCATACATCAAAAACATTTCTGAACTGACAGCCAGGCTACTGCGAACACCAGGACTCATAACAGCACACAAACCAACAGCCACTCTCAGACACCAACTCACCAGAATGAAGTACCCGGTACCCAGCATGAGCAAAACCAATGCAGTGTACAAAATCCCATGCAAGGACTGCACAAAACACTACATAGACAGCTAACGATCCGCATCCATGGACACCAACTAGCCACGAAACGATATGACCAACTCTCCTGAGTAGCCACACACGCAGATGACAAGCAACATGGGTTCGACTGTGACAACACAACTATTATAGGACAAGCAAAACAGAGAACAGCCAGGGAATTCCTAAGGGCATGGCACTCATCCACAGATTCAATCAATAAGCACATCGACCTGGCCCCAATATACCGACCACTGAAACAGACAACTGGAACTGACAACCAGAAGCGGCAGAGACAAACCACTATAAATGCCGGAGGAAACATCACAGGATGCTCCCAAGCACTGAGGATGTCATCTAGACAGGGGACGAAACGTCTGCAACACAAATGCCCAGCTCGGCGAACATAACCACAACAACGAGCACACAAGTTACAAATCTTCTCACAAACTTTATAGCAATCACAAATTTGTCTCATAGTCCACAGTGGGTGCACTAGATAAATGAATATGTCCACGCTCCTAGTCTGTGGCTTCTGGAGAAATCTGTTTGGATTACAAGCGTTCTGTCCCATCGAACGCATTTTTCCCCAACTTAAACCATTTTGCATCTGTTTCCAGAACAATAGCGACTCGTCCGAGATGGATGGGCTCAGGTCACACCAGAAAATCCTGAGCATACGATGATGATCCAATCATCGGAACAGTTCCTACTTGGAAGCACATTTTTCTTTCCCAGCTTCCTCACTCAACTGTGATCTCAGGGGGTAGCACAGCGCCAAGTACGCGGGTTTGATTCCAGCCTTGTCTGACTGTCTGTGTGCACTTTGCACATTCTCCCCGTGTCTGCATGGATTTCTTCTGGGTGACCCAATCTCCTTTCATGGTCCAGAGATGTGTAGGTGAGGAGGATTTACCATGTTTACGAGGACAATACGTTCGCTACTGTGTGGAATAAAGGGCCATTGGCCTATCAAGTCAAAACCAACTCTCGAAGGTTAACCAACCCAGACCCATTTCCAATCCCATTCTCCAACATTCAGCCCTGACTAATGCAGCTAAGGCACACATATGTGATCGGTATAGGCAGGTGATCATGGCCAATTCACCCTAACCTGCACATGTTTGACCTGTGGGAGGAAACCAGAGCACCCGGATTTAAACTATACAGACATGGGAAAGATGAGCAAACTACAAATAGACAGTCGCCGAGGTTGGAATGAAACAAAGGTCTCTGGTGCTGTGCTAACCCCAGAGAACAGACATGAATGAATGAGTTGGAAAAGCACAGTGTTTTGCGAGATAGGAAGTGCTCAGATAATTGTATCATTGTATGTGCTCCAGATTTTCTGTTATGAACTGACCTGGCACTGTGAGGCGGAAGTGCTAACCACTGAGCCTTCGTGTCCAGGGAAATGCGAGATTACCGGAGAGGCAGGGAAAATTCTCGTGGATTTACACGGATGGGGGCTCTGGATGTCATGTTATTCCAAGTGTCAGTTCATCCTTGATGAGCTGAGCAGCCTGCGTAGCTATTCAATGATTCTTTGGACATAAAAATATTCAGACATTCATATCACTATATGCGTCAAAATCCCGAGTTCCAAGTATGAAAGAAAATGAATGCAGCCACAATTACATGCCTGAGCTTAGTTATGGTTTAAATTGTGAAAAGGGCCTATTTATATGTTTTTACCCAAATCTCAGTGCATACTAACTCCACACGAATATAAACAAAATTGTGACCATTCAGCCTATTTCCTCTTACAGCAAATCTCCTGGCAGTTGTGATCCTATCCCAGGGAAAGTGCGGAATCTCCAAATGCACCACTCGTTACTTGGTGGCCATGGCAATGGCGGATCTACTGACGATTATCACTGAGGTCATGCTTCTCCGAATCAATTGGTATTATTTCCCGATGCCTCTCCTGAAACTCACTGCTGTGTGTAAAGTTAACTACCTCCTGGCTCGATTAGCAATGGACTGTTCAGTCTGGTTCACTATCGCCTTCACCTTTGATCGATTTATTGCAATTTGTTGCACGAGGCTTAAAATTAAATATTGCACCACCAAAACTGCAACAGCAGTTCTTGCAACAATCAGTATATTTTTTGGTTTAAAAAACATACCCATTTACTTTCGATTTAAGTCCAGACGAATTATTAACAACGTTCCACTGTATTGTTCTAACAAACGAAGCTATTTCACTGACCCGAGATGGAATGCATTTAGAATGATTGATAAGGTTTTAACGCCATTATTACCGTTTGGTTTAATTCTGCTGCTCAATGCTCTGATAGTCAGGCATATTTTAGTGGCTAGTCGAATCCGAAAGGGACTGAAGCGTCAAAGCAAGGGACAGAATGATCCAGAGATGATGAGCAGACGGAATTCTGTGATTTTACTCCTCACCATATCGTGCAGTTTTATACTGCTGTGGTTACCGTATATTTTGTTCATTTTTAATATTCATAAGCTCCTCGATGACAATTCTGAATATATATTTAACGAAATTGCGCATATGTTGAGGAATGTAACTTGCAGCACAAACACATTAATTTATATTGCAACACAGTCCAAATTCAGAGAACAGTTGAAGAGCATGGTGAAATATCCGGTTATATTAATTATGAAATTAACTTCAAAAGGAAAAAAACACTCAGAGCCTCTGAAATGATGACATGCGAATGGAAAGGGTGGATTGGCAGAACATCGCTGGGAAAGAAAACCGAGAAGCAAGACGTATTAAGGTGTCCTGACCAATCCACATGGAGGAACAGAGGAACTAATAAAGAACAGCGGCACCAGGTCTAACAGAAACCTTCTGCAGGCCTGATGGAAATGAGAAGTCGTAACCCAAACCCACAAAAACAGCAAGGCAAATCATATGTGAACTTTTATGGCTAATGGCAAAAGAGCAGGAAAACTCTCACATCCCATAGATAAGAGGATACGGCCGAGAGATACCACTTGCCGTGCAAACTCGGTTGTAATGTGCATACGAGGAAACAAAATGATTTGTTCAGCCTGTGTGCTGCGCGATACTATTCCTTACATGGCAATCAACAAAATCATTTTCCATCAGACAGGGCTAAATGGTTCAACAAAGAAAGGATCATCTAGGCGTTGAACATCATATTATTGCCATGGATACAGGAGCAGATTAGATGAAATGGTTTCTGTGGTCAGAAACTCATCCCCACTCTAGAAAATGTGTGTCCACTGTCTTGAAGGCAGACATCTGAAATATAATGAAACACTCGAAGGTTTGATCCGATTGGTGTAGCTCGAACAATCCGAGAGATTCTCAACCGAAGAAGCAGGAATTTACCTGGTAGACCTTTTATTTGTCAAGTAAAATTTTCGCATCACAGCCGGATTCTGCCCGGAGACACATAAATGTAAGTAGTCTAGTTAAGCATTCAGCTCCCGATAAAGCAATTATCCTTCTATCTCTGGTTTACTACTTGATTGAACAGTTTAATACCAATGTTGAATTCGTTCTGCATTATCCAGTGCCTGAACTTTATATGACCAAGAACCTTTCACTTGCTCCCCACCTCTCACCGTCAGATTCCCAAATCTCTGGGAATGTGGAACTTTGTTTCGGGACAAACATTGAGAGTGGGATTTATTCTTTCTCTGAACTTTGCTGTCTGTCAGTGTGAATTGCAACGTTTGATTCAGAATCTCTGGTTTTGTGCATGTAAGTGAGATCCACTCTGCACTGAAGCCCTGCTCAACATTGAGTGCCCACCCCCATTTGCTGAACACTTCCAGCCAGCGTGCAAGCATGAGCCCAACCTTCCCGTAGTCCAGTCATTTTCACACAGCATGCTGCTTGCAAGCCCATTTGTCTCTCCTCGGTATTCGACCATACTCCAGTGAATCACAGCCCAAGCTGGAGCATCAGCAGATCATCTTCAAACTAGGCATGTTCACAAACTTCTAGACTAATGTTGAGTTCAGCACCTTCAAATTGTGAGCTCATTCCTTCATTTTCTTTCAGCTGTGCTTTTTACCTTCTCTATCACGATCTCTCCCCTCACGCCCGCACCAGTGGGACGGTCTAATCTTGTCAATTTGGGAGACAGAAACACAGTTGTTCTAAAATTCACAGAGTCTGATCACTTAATCTGAATTGTCAACATTCTTTCTTAGGCCCAGCAGTCCAACCTGCGCCCCAGCAATGTTGCATAAATGGTGCCCTCGCCACACATCAACATCTAAACTCAAAACTTGAGTTTCCTCGCTCTCCATGGATACAGCCCTTGACCCACTCTGGTCTCCAATATTTTGTTGTTTTCAGTTTCCCATTCGACAGAACCCATTCCGCAAACCACGCTCCCTACCACTGAGTCACGCCCAGCACACCCCAAATTTCACCCACAAACAATGTGACTCGCACAGCACACCCCACACATTGTGCTCTGCACAGTACACCTTATACTCCGCCATCAAATATTTTGCCACGCCAGCAAACCTTCTTAAATTTTGTTCCCATTAAAAACTAGGCCTGATGCTTTGGGACCATGTTTGACATCAACGAATTCTTGGTCCTAAGTGCTAGGACACAGACTTCAAACCTTCAACACATCAGTCCAACCAATTGGGTGATGATGTAGACACTGGCATGGCCTGCCGGCACATCATGCCGAGGATGGGCCGGAGGACCCTTTAGGGCTGCCCATTGCCCCCTTCTTGCTGGAAACCACCGAAGCTAACACGCAGCCTCCGTGCCATCTTAGGCCTGAAGGCCGGTGATAGTGTGCTTTAGCTGCTGGTGGAGATGGTGCCAGATCTCATTCAGCTACTGCTGCTCACCCACGACATTGTGCAGGAGGCACTGTGCTGAGAGAGGGGACCGGCGGGCTCCGAATCCTTCATGTTTTACTGGTTCCTGAAGGTGGGCATTCAGGAACCTTTGGAGGGTAATCATGGAAAATGATCGTCCGGGCTGGCGAAGCTGCAGTCAGCCGTGGCGCAGGAATAGCCAACAATAACAATTGGGCCCCATTGAGGCCTCAGTCAAATGCAGAGCCAATTGGTGCAGCAAATCTAAAACGGAGGCAGAACCGCGATTTCCTTGCACTAAGCAGCAAGATTGGTCCTTCACTCTGATTGGCTCACTCGCACTCCGATCAGGATGCAGTCTAGTCCTACATGCACTTGCATTAAATCCACTACTGAGAATAAAACTGGCGAATTGGCTATCCCAGCTCTAGGCCCCCGATGCATCCTGAGCCGATATTTCACTTTTTTTTGGAGATATTGGCTAATTGACTAACATAGCACGAGGACTGAGTTGCATCCGAGACCTGCATCAGGGCCATGGTGCAAGTGGGATGTGCATCATTTAGTACCAAGAATCAACCAGCACTCTCTATCCCTGATTTGTGGAGTTGAGCTAACGTTAGATCAAATGTAAGTACCAGCCCCAGGATCTTGATCTTAGGCCTAAACCTCCCCCGCTTTGTCTCAATTTAACCTCACATCATTGAGTGTGAGATCGGTTTTGGAAAGGGCCCGAGAATGAAGCCTGGGACACTCCTGCTCTGTGCGTACATGTATCTAGCTGTGAGTGTGAAGGTCCTTCGTTTCACGGCATTCTGAAAGGTCAACTCCGCAAGATGCTGCGCAGGATTACGTTACCCTACATTGTGGGTCTTGGTCAGTCCCGGATGGAAAAGTCAGGAAAACTGGCAGATGAGGCATACTGGTCTGGCTCACCAGGCTTATGTCAAAACAGATGATCAGCATCTTATTCCTGATGAAGGGCTTATGCTCGAAACGTCGAATTCTCTATTCCTGAGATGCTGCCTGGCCTGCGGTGCTTTGACCAGCAACACATTTGCAGCTGTGATCTCCAGCATCTGCAGACCTCATTTTTTACTCGAAGATGTTCAGCATGTTCATTTCCATCAATTACTGGGTGTTAACTGTCTCTGGTTAGGAAAGAGATTGGTATTCTCGGCAGTACTATGTCAAGATGGAATCTGGAACTTTCCTCCTATGGACGTTCATACATGTGGGGGCTCTCAGTCCCATAGATTCCATGAAAGATCAACAAACACGAGCATAAGACCGGGCCTGCATCTAAGGATGAAGGGCCCGAAACGTCGAATTTCCTATTCCTTGGATGCTGCCTGACCTGCTGTGCTTTAACCAGCAACACATTTTCAGCTGTGATCTCCAGCATCTGCAGACCTCATTTTTTACCCGAAGATTTTAACCTACTGCGAATCCTCTTACAAGGATGCCTTCCTTGAAGAAGCTCTCTTCCTCCCTCTACAAGGATTTCAGTGAGTCTCTCTCTCACTGCACCCCCCAGGTCATCTCCTCTGCAACATGAAGGGCTTATGCCCGAAACGTCGAATTTCCTATTCCTTGGATGCTGCCTGACCTGCTGTGCTTTAACCAGCAACACATTTTCAGCTGCATCTAAATCTCCCTGTCTGGATCTTCAAAAGTCCCACATTGTGTGAAATTGTTAAATTCAGTCCCGGCTGAAAATGGAGCCTAAGTCCTACACTTCCCTGCATGAGGCTCGAACCGCCGTACAAGGAGTGAAATTGGTAAAATCCGTGCTTGCCTTTAGATCGAGAAACGGCATGCCTTTGCAGTGCATTAAAAGGTATGTGGAGGACAAGGATTTAGTTCCTGGTGAAGAAACAATTCCAGGTGTAATATAAACACTGTTGAAAATGTGTTGCTGGTTAAAGCACTGCAGGTCAGGCAGCATCCAAGGAATAGGAAATCCGACGTTTCGGGGATAAGCCCTTCATCAGGAATGAGGAGAGGGTGCCAGGCAGGCTAAGATAAAAGGTAGGGAGGAGGGACTTGGAGGAGGGGCGATGGAGAAGTGATAGGTGGAAGGAGGTCAAGGTGAGGGTGATAGGCTGGAGTGGGGTGGGGGCGGAGAGGTTAGGAAGGAGATTACAGGTTAGGAGGGCTAAACACTCAAGAGCATCTTGAAATAAGCACGGGCAGTGCAAGATTAATTGTTTAAAACTCAGGAATAGGAAACGTGGAATCACAATGCTGGGTGTGTACTGCAGACCTCCCAACGACCAGCAGGCGAGAGAAGAGAGAACATGCAGACAGATCGTGGAAATATTTAATAGCAAGGTTGTTGTGCTGGGTGGTTTTAACTTCCCTGACACGCTAGGAACTTGGGTTGGGCAGAATTTGTAATGACCGTTCTGCAGGAATTCTTGACACAATAGATAAACTGTCCAACCAGGGAAGAGACCTGAGTTTAGGTTCTGAGCCAGGTCAGAAAAGTGAAGTTTCAGCATGAGAGAATTTTGGGGGAACTGACCATAATACTATGCTTTGACGCTGTTGGGTGAGGTTGCTGAGTGGTTAAAGCGATGAATTGCTAATCTCTTGTGCTCTGCATGAGTGGGTTTGAATCCCATCATCGTCGATGTTTCAGTATGTGGAAAGGCAAGGTGTGATTAGGGATAGTCATCATGGCTTTGTGCATGGGAACTCATGTCTCACAAACTTGATTGAGTTTCTTGAAGAAGTAACAAAGAGAATTGATGAGGGCAGGACAGTAGATGTGACCTATATGGACTTGAGTAGGGCTTTCGACAAGGTTCCCCATGGGAGACTGATTGTCAAATTTAGATCTCATGCAATACAGGGAGAACTAGCCAATTGGATGCAGAACTGGCTCAAAGGTAGCAGACAGAGGGTGGTGCTGTTTGATTGTTTTTCAGACTATAGGCGTGTGACCAATGAAGTGTCACTGGATCGGTGTTGGGTCCTTTACTTATGGTCATTTACATAAATGATTTGGATGCGAGGTACAGTTAGTAAGTTTGCAGATGACACCAAAACTTGTCGTGTAGTGGACAGAAAAGAGCGTTATCTCAGATTACAACAGGATCTGTACCAGATGGATCAATAGGCTGAGGAGTGGCAGATGGAGTTTAATTCAGATAAATGTGAGGCGCTGCATTTTAGGAATGCAAATCTTAGCAGGACTTATACACTTAATGTTAAGGTCCCAGGGAATGTTGCTGAACAAAGTGACCTTGGAGTGCAGGTTCATAGCTTCTTGAAATTGGAGTAGGAGGTAGATAGGAGAGTGAAGAAGGCATTTGGTATCTTTTCCTTTATTTGTCAGAGTACCGAGTACAGGAGTTGGGAGGTCATGTTGCGGCTGTACAGGACATTGGTGAGGTCACTCTTGTAATATTGCGTTTAATTCTGGTCTCCTTCGTATCGGAAAGATGTTGTGAAACTTTACAGGGTTCAGAAAAGATTTACAAGGATGTTGCCAAGGTTGGAGGATTTGAGCTACATGGAGAGGCTGAACAGGCTGGGGCTGTTTTCCCTGGAGTGTCAGAGGCTGAGGGGTGACCTCATAGAGGTTTGCAAAATTATGAGAGGCATGGATAGGTTAAATAGGCAAAGTCTTTTCCCTGGTGTCAGGGAATCCAGAATTAGAGGGCATAGGTTACGTTGAGAGGGGAAGATATAAATGCGACCTAATGGGCAACCTTTTGACGCAGAATGAGGTACTTGTATTCAATGAGCTGCCAGAGGATGTGGTGGAGGCTGGTACAATTGCAAAAGTTAAGGACATTTGGATTGGTATATGAATGGGAAGGGTTTGGAGGAATATGGGCCGGGTGCTGGCAGGTGGTACTGGAATAGGTTGGAATATCTGGTCGGCATGGACGTGTTGGACCGAAGGATCTGTTTCCATGGTGTACATCACCACGACTCTAAGATGTTCACGGATAGCGATAACAGCAGTACTCTTAATTTGAGTGAAGGCAAACTATAGAAATATTAGGCAGTAACTGGAAAATTTTGATTGGAGGCAGGTACTTTAGGGCAAAACTACATCGGACATATGGAATTATTTCAAATAGCAGTTGACAAGATTTCAGGAGTGGCACATTCCTGGGAGAATGAGGGATATTAATGGCAAGTTACATGAGCCTCCGATGGCCAGGGATGTTTAGACCTTAGAGAGGAAGAGAAGGAAGATTTGTAAGGTCGAGGACGATGAAAACTGATGAAGCCAATGAAGTAGGTACGGAAAGTGGGAAAGAACATAAATAAGGAATTAGAAGGACTAAAAGGGGTCATGAATGGTCGTTAGCAAACAGGATGATGGATAATTCAGTGTTTTTTTTTAATGTGTAAAAAGCAAGAACATATCCAAGGGAAGGTTTGGCCAATTCAAGGCCCGAAACGAATACTTTGTCTCAATATTCATCAAAGAGAATAAATTGGTGGAGGATGATCTCCGGGACTAGAGTGTCACTGTGAGTTAGATACATTGTCCTTTCCACCCTCTGTGACGGGGAGTCAGAGTGCAGGGATGGATGGTGAAGTAGAAAGAGGGACAGATGGCCAAGGTAGTATTGCTGTAGACAGACGCTTTACTCATTGAGGGTCTGTTGAAATGTCACTGAAGGATATCGTCAAGAATGACTTATCATGGAGAGAAGGTGGGAAGTGAAGAATGAAAAATTGTTTTTCAGGAGATCTAATGGTACGCAAAGTATGACGTTGTTGTTGCTCAAGGGATAGATCCTGTGAAATAGACATAGAGAGAAGGATCGACAGAACATGTGAGAGACAGAAAGGATTGAGAGCCACTGAGTAAGAGGGCAGTGAGATAGCAGTGAGAAATCATAAGACGGTGAGGTAAAGCGGGGAGAGAAAAAAACAGCCATCGAGAGAGAAAGAGAGAAGTCAATGAGAAAAGGGAAGAGTGGCTGTGACAGAGATCAAGACACACAGAGCGAGATGGAGGGATAAAAATAGAGATACTGATTAAGTGAAACAGATCGGCGATAGAGCGAAAGAGATCACAAAACTATGTGTCCACAGCACCTGATGCGCCATGTGTGATTAGCTGTGTGATGTGACAGACAGGGATTAGCTGAAGGTTACACCTCATTGCACCTGTACGCCCTCCACTAGTCTGGCACATCTTAGCCAAAGAGGAATTGGTATGGACAGACACAGCCTGGGCACCTGGACTCCAGCCCAGGTCACCTGCGGCCAGGAAATAGCAGCGTAGGGAATCTGGACAGTTCTGATCCATGTCAGAACAACACTGTTGTGCTCAGATGGAGATAAAGAGAGACATGAGACAGAAAGACAGCTGTGGAAATAGACAGAGAAAGAGAAGTGGACAGATAGACATAGATGACTGAAGTAGATCGATCAGTCCAACCAGTCTATGCCAAACATAATCCCAAACTAAACTGGTCCCACCTGCCTGCTGCTGTCCCATATTCCTCCAAACCTTTCGTGTTCATATAGCCATCGAAATGTCTTCTAACTGTTGTTATTGTACCCACATCAACCACTTCACTGGGAAGTTCAATTCAGATGTCAACCTCCCTCTGTGTAAGAAAATTATTTCTGATGTCTGCTTTAAATTTCTCTCCTCAAAATGTGCCACCTAGTCTTGCAATTCCCCACCATAACGAAAAGAGAACCACCATCAACTCGATCTACGCATCTTGTTGTTTTAGAAACTTAAGTTACGCCAGCCCTCTCAACCTCCTATGCTCCGGTGACAAAAGTCCCAGCATATCCTGATGACTCAAGCGTTCCATACCCAGCACAATCCTGGTAAATCAGTTCTGAATCCCCTTCACATTGTTAATATTCTTCATGTAACTGGGCGACCAGAACAGGAAACGGTATTCCAATAGAGGCCTCACCAATATTCTGTACAATCTCAACATAATATCCCAACTCTTAAACCAAAAGGACTAACCAATGAAGACAAGCGTGCCAAACAGCTTTTTAAACCATCCTGTCCATCTGTGACACAGTCCTTAATGGACGATGTTCGTGAACTTATCGATCTCTGTGTTCTGCAACACTTCCCACTATTAATTGTACAAGACCTATCCTTGTTTTTTGTACCAAAATACAATAGCTCACATTTATCCAGACAGAATCTGTGAGAGAGATCAAGACAGCAGAGAGCGAGGGATAGAAATTGAGCAACAGAAAGAGACTCAAGAGACTTGGCAATTGAGAGCCGGAAAGGGAAATAGAAAGATTCAGATGGAGTGAGAGACAAACACAGATCACATCAGTTGTGTTTTGCTGTTGCCTGTCAGGGAGTGTGATGCCCCGCTTGCCTGGATGGCTGAAGTTCCAACAACACTTAAGATTGACAATGACCAGGCCTGCTTAATTGATCCCACATCCACACCCTCCACCACGGGCATTCAGAAACAGAAGTGGGGACTAGCTACAAAACTTACTGCAGAAAGTCACCAACGATCCTCAGACAGTACCTTCCAAATTCATGACGCCTTGCATCTGGAAGGATAAGAGCAGCAGATGCATGTGAGTCTCACCCCCTGCAAGTTCCCCTCCAAGCTAGTCACCACCCTGAAATATATCAGCCATTGCTTCAGCGTCACTGGGTTAAACTCCTGGCATTCCCTCCCCATTGGCATTGTAGGTTAACCCACAGCACATAGACTGCAGCAGTTCAAGCAGCTCACCCCACATTCTCAGGAGCAACAAGGAACCGGAAATTTATTCCCACTGAGTCTGCCACGTCCATGTACAATGATAGAATAGAAGCGATTGAGGCTAAGAGGCATTAGTTTAAAAGATTGATGTGGAGGAATTATTCCCTCAATTCATCTCTCACTGAATGAAGATAGTGCTTCAACAACACTGAACCATCCTCCTGGATGTAATCTCCAGTCAGACTGTCGGTTAAAGGCACGTGGTCTTGTGTTTGCAGCAAGATGTCAGACATTGGCGATATGAATGAGGGGCAGGAAAGCTATTCAGCCGTTCGAGATGCCTCACCACGTGAGAAGATTGTGATCAATCGGATTGTCATCTTCACTCCTGTCTCAACGTGCAAATCTTTGCCCACAAGGTCGTCAAAAGATGATGCCAACGCATCTAACTGCTTCAGTAGAACTGGAATGTTCTCACTGTCAAAGGGTGGAACTTTTAAAGTAAAGGGTCTGGGGATCAAGGAGGAAATCAGTGTTGGGAAAAGTGGCTGGTGTTTCCCCAGGGAATGTTGACTAAAGACAGAAGCTTCTGAGACACCAATTTGTTCTAATGTGATTTCCACGAGTGAAAATAGACGAGATCAATTCCAAAACACTTATATTTTCAGTAAGGTCACTCCAGATGTCCCAGAAAGTGATAAAAGACATCTAAACTGAGTTGCCAGCTCAGCTGAAAACGTTATTAGAAAAAGCATTTCCAAAATGTTATGCATTTATCCATTTATTATTGGGAATCCCAGATGGCCTCCTACTTCAAAGATCGCAATTTCCCCACCCACGTGGTTGACGATGCCCTCCAATGCATTTCATCCACGCCCTGCACCTCCGCCCTCTAACCCCAACCCTCCCAATGCAACAACGACGGCGCCACACGCCCCCCCCCCCCCCCCGCCACACCGGTCCTCAGCTTTCACCCGACAAACCTTCGTACACTCTGTATCATCCTCCGCCAATTCTGTCACTGACAAACTGACCGGACCACCAGAGACATATTTCCCTCCACACTTCTTACAGCATTCTACAGGGACCATTCTCTCCGCGACTCCCTGGTCAGATGCACGCCCCCCACCCACTCCTGACACCTTCCACTGTCACCGAAGGAAGTGCAAAACCTGGACCCACACCTGTCCCCCATCTCCTTTCCAGGCCTCCAAGGATACTTCCACATTCGACAGAAATTTGCCTGTACCCCAGCCAATGTCACTGACAGTATCTGTTGCACCCGATATGGTCTCCTCTACATCGGGGGGACAGGACGCCAACTTTCGGATCGTTTTTGGCACACCTGCGCAAGCCGACACTGCCGTCGCATCGCTGAACACGTCAACTTGCCCCTCCCATTCTGCCGAGCACATGCACGTCCGGGGCCAGCTCCATCACAAAACCCTTCCGCCTACAGCTGGAGGACGAATCGCTCATCTTCAGTCATGGGATCCTGCAACCACGCCGGAGCAATGTGTATTTTACAAGTTTCCTCATTTCCCACCTCTGTCTCCCCACCCCACCACTCATCACGACCCCCGCATCCGGTTTTCACTGTTTCAAACCGCCAACTCGACACCAACAGCTTCACCTGTACATTCTCTTTTCTCATCTATCTGCTCCGCCCTCCTCTCCCACCTTCATTGCTCCAGTGTGGAGAGATAAATGGGGGTGTGGGGAGGTGTAGGGCTGGTGAGAAGTTACGAAAGAATGCAATAGGTGAATGGGGGTGGGGATGGAGGTGATACGTCAGAGAGGAGGGTGGGTGAAGTTAGCAAAGATTTTAAACCTCAGCCAGATGTGTAAGAGTCAAAGTGTTAGAACATATGAATATAGAAAAGTACAGCACGGAACGAGACCTTTGGCCCATGATGTTGAGCCGAGGATCAATCCTCAACTAAAATAAAATAACCTGCGCACCACTCAATTCACTGCTTTCCATGTGCATGTCCAGGAGTCGCTTAAATGTCCCTAATGGCTCTACTTCCACCATCACCACTGGCAACGTATTCCATACACACACAGCTCTCTGCGCAAATAACCTACCTTTGATGCCCCATCCATACCTTTCTCCGAATATCATAAAACTATAACCCATCGCTTCAGTCAAGCCTGCCGTGGGGAAGAGTCTAGAAAGAAAATAAAATCCAAAATTGAGAAAGCTGTTGACGTTTTTTGTGGGGTGAATAGCTTTTTTTTTGAATGGGGATTAGGAACAATAGCAAGAAATGTAGAAGGCAAACTTGACCCATGAATGTAAAAAACCCATGTGAATAACATCACCAAGCATGGTGGGAACCAACCAAGAACCAGTCTGGTCTTTGGACAGGCAGCTGTGACAACACAGACGCTGGGCTATTTTCAGATAGAAAACTCTAGAAGTCACAGGTATAAGAATGAGAAACTGAGGAGGAATAGGTGGAAATTCCAGTGGGCTATGACATACGTTTGGGATGATCCCTTGAGTAAGTGAATGACCTTCCTGGACTTCATGAGATAAACGTCTTGGGCAGTTAAAGTGAAATTGAATTCCAAACATCACAGTGATATTAGGATTGTGTTAAATAAGGATGCTTTGTTTCTCATCTCATTTGCGCAATAAAGTTTGTTTTTTGTTTAACAGAGTGACCTGTGTTGCCATGCAATACTTGCTGAATGTTTCAAATGAATAGCAAGGCTTTGGAGGGATCTGAGCCACGTCTTGTATGTGGGACAAGATTGGGTTGGCGTATCTGGTTGGCATGGACGGGTTGGACCAAAGAGTCTGTTCCCATGCTGCAAAATCTATGACTCTTTATTGATTTTCCCGACAAAGATTGCAGGATTCTTGTTCCCGAGGGACAAAGGAGACCAGGGTCAGTACGTGAGAATCTCCATATCCAGTGACGCAGCAGAAGCTGGTCAGGTTCAGAAAGTGACGACCGGATAAAACACCTGATGAAGGAACAGCGCTCCGAAAGCTAGTGCTTCCAAATACACCTGTTGGACTGTAACCTGGTGTTGCGTAATTTTTAACTTTGACCAGATAAAGCACATATTCAAGTTTAAAATTTCACAGTGTGATGAATTTGTTCTTGGTTGTGACAAAGAGTGTGTCAGAGAAAGATTTTTGAAAATGTTTGAATGCCAGTGTCACTGGCGAGGCCAGCAGTGGGTGCCCATCTCTTCCTATCCCTAAACAGTGATGGGGTAATAGTCAGCTGCTTGAAATGTTGCCAACTCAGAGTCTCTGTGTCTGCCTAGCGACCACTGAAGCCTGTCGCGCCTGCAGAATGAATGTCAGTTGACTGCTTAAATTGGTATTCTTTCAAATGGATCTGACGAATGCATGCATTGGGAGGGTAGGTGGTGTTAGCTAGTGAAAGAGAATGCAGAAACACCGTAGTTCAACCCAAACTGCTTCCCCTGTCCTTCCCTTCCCTCCTCACCTGACACGCACTCACACACTGGCCCCAGGTCTGAAATCCATGCAGATGTTGCACGCTCCCTTGTGGATGATGGGTGCAGGAGGCAATCTCAGCTCCTGAAGCTCACTCACAGTTTCATAGAGTTCAACAGCACGGAAACAAGCCCTTTGGCCCAAACTAATGCATGCTGACCAAAATGGCTATCCAAGCTAACTCAATTTCTGCATGTCCTTCCAATCTTTACTGTCCATGTCTAAATGCCTTTTACATCGTATAAATGTACCCGTCTTAACCACTTCCACTGGCAGTTCATTCCATTAGCATACCACTCTCTGTGTAAAAAATGTTGACGCTCCGGTTCCCTTTTATTCTTTCCCTCAAACCTTAAACTGAAGCCCTCCAAACCTCGATTCCCCAACCCTCGGAAAAAGATTGAGTGCATTCACCCTGTGCCTCTCATGATCTTATACATATCTATAAGGTCCCCCTCAGTCTCTTTGACTGAGGATGAGAAAAGTCTAGCTTGTTCAATCCCTATAACACAGAGCAATGAGGAAAGGCAGCATCCTTGTAAATTTCGCCTACAATCTTTCGATTTTATTAACATCCATATTGTCTACGTTTACCACTCTGCCCTTGTCAACACGTAACATAGTTGTGAGGCCTCATTTCTCACTCAGAAAGCCATGCTTCTACTTTTAATCAAAAGCTGTCTTTCCAAATGCATGCATATCTTATCCCTCAGAATCTTCACAAGTAACTGACCCACCACAGATGTTAAGCTGACAGGCTTTTCTCTGCAGCCCTTCTTGTATAAGACCACAACATTCGCTATCCTCCATTCATCTGCCTGTGGCTGAAGATGATGCAAAACTGTCAGCCAGAGTCCCCTCAATTTTTTTATCTAGACTGTTGCTGTATTCCTGGATATATCTAGTCAGGACAAGTATTTTTAAATACCTTCGCACATTCTAATACATCCAACACCACCTGGACTGTGATATGGACTGTCCCCAAGATATCACCACTAACTTCCCCACTTTCACAAGATTTCATGTCTTTCTCCACGGTAACAACAGAGGAGAAATATTCTTTCATAATCTCGCTCCCTCTGTTGTTGTTCTTCAATACTTGTCCCCTTTGGTCTTGGGGGGCCTTATTCTCTCTCTAGTTATTATTTTTCATTTAATATACTTATAGTACCTCTTCTCACTCAAAGTATCTCATGCTCCCTTTTCGCCTTGCCGATTTACTTCTAAAGTAAACTCCTGTGTTCCCTGTATCCCTTCAGGGATTCTTTTGATCCCAGCTGTCTGTTCCTGAACCACACTTTTTTCCTGGCACATCTCTTGTTATCTAAGTTTCCCTGTTCCTGCCATCCACGCCCTTCACTCACACAGGAACAGATAGAGCTTGACTTACAGTTGTGTCAATGTTAAAGACCTCCAACTTGCCAAATGTCCTTTTACCTGAAAATAACTATTCAAATCAAGCCCTAAAAGCACCTGTCTAATTCCTTGTCGCCGTTTAGGTCTTGAGACTATGGACCAGTTTTGTCCCTCTCCATAACTATTTTAAATTTAATTGATGTATAGTTACTGGTCACAAAGTGCTCCCCCACTGTCATTTCAGTCACCTGCCCTGCCTTATTTCCCAAAATCGAGTTTTGTCCCTTCTGGAGTAGGATACTCTATATAATGCTTGAGGAAACCTTCCTAAACGTACTTAATAAATTCCAACCTAACTAAGCACTTCATGCTCTGGCAATCCCCGTCTATGGTGGGAAATTTAAATTCCCCTCCAATGACAACCTGTTGCTCCTGCAAGTCTCCCCAGTCTCCCTGCATATTTGTTCTTCTAATTGACTACTTGGGGGCTTATAATATATCGTCACTATCCCCTGCTTGGTGCTTAGCTCTATCCACAGAGCCTCAGTGGATGATCCTTCAGTATTCCATCTCGACTACTGCTTGAATACTCGCCCTCATCAAAAATGCAATCCCCCCTCCCCACCTTTCACCACCTCTGTCCTGCCAGCAGCGTCTGTCCCCTGTGTGAGAAACAAAGCTCACAATTCAAGTGTTTCAGTCCGGTTCAAATTCTGAAGCAGCGAATTTTATTGGACCGTTCTTGCATGGACGAGTGCTTACAAGTACGCACCACGTTCCAGAAATTACTCCACAATTTATAAAGTTTAATTCTTGGTAATTCCCCGTTTACCTCATTGGCCTTCAAACCTATCAATATTCCTTATTGTGTTCTGCCCCTGCCTAGCTGCGCTCCACCCTTGTTTACGTCACCCCATATTCCAAGCTGGGCGGCCCTCACCCCTATTTATCCTATCTCTTATTTGTAAGTGATTGGCTGGCTTCAGTGCTGACATGAGGTAAATGTACTGAGTTCGGCATATCTTGATGTTCTTTTCACCTTATCTGTTTATCTGTAACATCTTCCATTGTTTGCACATTTCATTCGTGTGTGCACATGTTAACTAATGAAAGATAATTATGTATTCCTTCCACATAGTTTTCATTCCAGTGTTAGTTTATTTTATTTAATAAGCAATTATTAATTTGGCTGAAACAGTTAATATACTGATGTTAATAAGCAATTATGGTTGCAGAAGTAACACTGGTTTACCTATTTCTCACAATTTCACCTTTTCCTTTAATAATCATTTGTTATCTTCCACATTTTTTCCTTATATGTCGCTTCGAGGTAAGGACTGAAATCACTACACTCTTCCACTTTCCAAACCACAATCCTAGCCACCCGGTGAACGATGCGCTGGCTCCTGAATTTTCAGCTCGTTCTTCGTTTGGTGTTGTTAGGCCATGCAGGGCTCGAGTAATAGACCCATCGGGGGCTGTGTTATTTGGAATAAAGGTACAACAGCTCCCTCCTAACATTACACACACTCCCCCTTTTTCTGCGAGGATCATACCTCTGGCTATTCTATTCTCCCATGCCATTCTGCTGGTTGCATCAAGTTGTTCGGCTATACCCTTAAGTGCATTTCTAGATTAATTGGTGAACGTTTGCTGATTATAGAAAATGTAACTTATCCAGTCCACATTTGTTTTGACTGTTACACATCAGAAGAGATCTGATTCAAAACCCGCTGTGATCCGTTATGAGCCGAGAACTCATCAGGTACCACTCTTGGGACTCCAACCGAGTCTAGATATACCTGATCATCAAACGAAGTACCCAAAAGTGATCTCTTACGTCATCGCCCTTCCTTTACTGTGTATTTCTTTATACATGCCAGGGTGAACTGAATTGCCAATTGTACAATTGCACACATGCCCCTCCAATCGGGAGGTAGGGTGGGTCTCAATATTTTCCCTCTGCAGTACCACCACAGAGCAGTTCGGGGATTCCTTATTGTGAAGTAGTGCCCTCCATTTTCCGTCATGAAATCAATTTCGGTACATGATTTCAGCTCCCCCAAATACCTGGACCGATTGTTCCTTGCCTGCTTACACACAATGTTTGATTTCCTACCACGGCAGAAACATGGCTGGGGGTGACTTTAAGCCTTCCTTCCTTAAAGGAGGAAACTTTAATAGACGGGGCATACAATCTTCATTACTCCATGCAGTCTCATCCTGATACAGGTCTATCATGCATGTTATACCCCTCCTGTCTCGATTCCACCAAAGAGGAAAGACGACTACTTGGACCATTCGTTTTCCAGAGGCACACGCACAACAATTGCTTTTGTTCAAACTTTTCACACCGTCCTTTACCCATTCAACCCAGGCATTTGTATCCCCAGCGGTTTCTACTTCAATGGTCTGCTTTAAGTCTTTCACCTTGACAATTTTCATCACCTGAGGGTCAGAGTGAGGTACTCTACTATGTCTTTCTCCTAATCGGGTTCTGTCTTTCACCTCTATTTTAAAACAAAACGTCCCAGGAAATTCTTCCCGTCTGCTTTCATCTCTATCCCAAATAGTTGTTCTAATTGGACCTGATAGGTTTCTCCCCATAAAACCGCTTCATACCATGGGGTTTTCTTTGTTGATAAATATATTGGGTTACTCTTTTTATCGGGTCAGACAAGAACTGGCTGGAAAGGGCCTGGTTGTACTGTAAGGAGTGGCATAATCAAGAAATCAACTTTGAGGACTTCCTGCCTCAACCATTCTTGACATTCTTTATTCCAAAGATATCCCTTACAGTTCTTTCTCTGGGACATTTTCTTTCCGTTAGTCTTATCCCATACACTATTTTCAGGACCTTTTTCCTACAATCTAAGATGTATCTCTGAGTTTCTGCATTGCCTATGATTTCTTACATCTCCACAATCCACCTGGCTGCAGGCATCTGTTTCTATGACTTGTGAATTTGCACTTTCTGGAACTGTTATCACGAAATAAGACGACCACATCATAGCCTTACAGAATCCTATGATTAGAAAAGCTAATTTAGTGTACCTAAACATTCTTCCCATTCTGCAGTGTTATTGAAGCACCGAGAGACTCAGCATACGATACTGCAGAAACTATCCCGCGCTCGTGCCAGTACTGTATAATCAGTTATTTAAAGTCTTTTTAGCTTAAGTTTAAGCGGTTGTTAAGTCCATTCGGTTGGCCAGACTTGTCTCACTGGAGATTCCACTGGCGCTTTAATCCGAGTGCAGTGAGTCCAGCCTTTCCCTGCCGTTTTATAGCCGTTTCAGTGGTTAAGAGTGCTTCGTACGGCCCCTCCCAGTCAATCTGTAATTTGGTATCAGTCCAGGATTTGACTAGGACCCAATCCCCCGGTTGGATCTGATGGACGGTGGACTCAAGTGGTGGAGACTGTGCCAACAAACTCTGTTCCCTGAGCAAAGACAGTATATACTTGTTTAAGAACAGTCTTTAGTCTCCAGGATTGGCAGTTCCCCTTTCGTTCCCAGATAGGGCAGGCCAGACAATATCTCATAAATGGACAGCCCCATATCTTTGATTGGGGTTATTCGCAATCGCGAAAGGGCTACAGGTAAACACTTAGACCAAGGGAGTCTGCTTTCTCCTATTTATATAAATAACTGCTTCTTGAGTGTCTGGTTCATTCTCTCAACCTTTCCTGATGAAGGTGGGTGCCAAGAGGTGTGGAAATTCCAGAAGATTCTTCACGCTTTCATCACTCCATGGAGTACCCTGGAAGTAAAATTAATTCCTTGATCTGAATCTATGCATTCCAATACCCCATATCTGTGGATTATGTGTTCAAGTATTACCTTGGACACCACACTTGTGGTGGTAGTGACTTAATGGTCCACCTCCACCACTCCACATAGGTGGCCAACCATTACCAGCATTTACCTCAGTCTTCCCACTCGGGGTAATTCGGTATATTCTACCTGAATCCTCTGAAATGGTTTTAGCCCAGGGTCTCTCCCTCCTGTGACTTGTTTCTTTAATACCTTCTTTTTTTAACGTTATGCATCCCTCACATATCTGTTTGGCTATTGTATATATCCCTTTGCATCCATGTTTCCTTAAGACAAAATGACACATTGATTGCACTCCCCAGTGACTCCCCTGATGTAAGACAGCCACAGTCTCTCGCATTATCATTGCATTCAACATTTCCCTCCCACCGAGTAACGTCCAGCGCCCATCGGCTGTCTTTGCAACTCCAAAATCTCTTCGGTCGTTTTCCTCCTTTGCAGTAAACAACGGAGCAACATGAAGGTCTGGAATTGCAGGTATTAGGGAGTATATCACGGCTCCCTGTGGATTCAAGGCTCCTTCTTTAGCTACCTCATCAGCCAGTTTATTTCTCCTTACTTCCGGTTCATTCTCCTTCCCATGTCTGTTTAAATGAACTACTGCTATTTCTCTCGGGTGCAACAGAGATTCCAGCAATTGGTTGATCAATTCCCTATGCGCTGGTTCTTTCCCCCTGCTGTTTATTAGTCCTATTTCTTGCCAAAATTTTCCAAAGCTGTGTACTACTCCAAATGCATATTTGGAGTCTGTGTACACCGTTCCTTCCTTGTCTTCAAAGGCTCTGAGAGCTCTTTCAAGAGCATAGAGTTCTCAAATTTGGGCTGACCAGCCGACAGGCAGTCTTTCAGCCTGGAAAACACTTTCCTCTATCTCGTCTACCAAAGCATATCCAATGTGCCTTTTCCCATCAATCACCTGGGAGGACTTATAGATAAACAACTGATCTGCAACGGTTGTCCCTTAAGTCCATCCGCACTTTAGTCTGATATTAACTCATATCAAGACAGTCGTGTTTTGGATTGCCAAGGACCACCCCTTCTCCCTGCAACAGAAATGCAGCTGGATTCACGCATCTGTCTGTGACTAACACAAGGTCATTCTGCTCTATTAAGATTGTCTCACAGTTAAAGATCCTAGAGTCTGTGAGCCATCGTCCTTCTTTCTAAGTTAGTATGGTCCGTTCGTGATGTGGGGTGAAGATTATTAAGGCTCCCCCAAAAGTAAGTGTCCGATTCTCCTATACCAATCAGGTTGTTGCTGCCACTGTCTGCACACACTCTGGCCACCCGCTTGAAACTGGGTCTAATAATTTAGACAAGTAGGCAACTGGTTGCTTCTCCCGCACACCCCCCCCCCGCCCCACACTGCCCCCCATCGCTCGGTTAGGACCCCTAGTGCCATTCTAATCTCTACCATGACAAACAAATGGAAGTGCTTGTCTAGGGAAGGTAATGCAAGAACAGTGGCATTGGTTAGGTTCCTCTTTCGTTCTTTAACTAATTCCCTCTCTTCATCTGTCCAATTCAATAATTTAGGTTCTTCCTCTAATACTTCCAAATATAATTTCTTTGTTTTCTGTGCATATGAGTCTAACCGTAATCTACCATGCCATGCTAATCCCAGGAATTTTCGTAATGCCTTTTTGGTTTCAAGCAACGACATTCCCACAATTCCCTTAATTCCTCCTGGGCTTATTTTTCCTTTTCCTTCACTGAAAAGGTGTCCCAAATATCTGATTTCCTTCTCTACGTTCTGCAATTTATTCTTGGAGACCCTCAATCCTTGTTGCCTCAGAAAGTTTACTAACTCGTTTGTGGCTTCTATTGTTTTGTCCCTTTTCTCGCCTGTTACCAGGAAGCCATCTGCATATTGTAACAGAGTAGTTCCTTTGGGGCTATTGAACTTCTCCAAGACTTGTTCCAACACCTGACCAAAGAGAATCGTGTAGTCAGTAAGTCCCTGTGGGAGTACCGTCCATCTGTACTGCTGTTTTCACCCTGTTTTTGGACCTTCCCTCTCGAAGGCAAACAGATTCCTACTCCGCTCCGCCAGTGGACATACCCAGAAGGCATCCTTCAGATCCACTACACTGATCTATTTAAGACCATGGGGAATCTTACTCAGTAATGTAGACGGATGAGGGACCACAGGGTGCGGTGTTTGTACTATTTGGTGCAATGGCCTTAGGTCTTGTACAAGGCGATAACTACCGTCCGATTTCTTTACTGGCAGGATAGGGGTATTGTAAGGGGACATGCAGGGCTCTAGTAATCCATCCTGAATCAATTCCTCAATTATTGGCTGCAATCCCTCGCGTCACTCTATTGAAATCGGATATTGTCTTTTGCAAACTGATCTCCAAAGGAGGTATTTGTAATCCCCCGTGATTCCCTTCCCATGCCCACACTCTGGGTTCTATTTCCTTCTCCTCGTTCAGGACGACCATTTTTATCACTAATCTATGGTCCCATACTCCAATCTCCAGTCCCAGGAGTATGATTAAATCCCTCCACAGTAAGTTACTTCCCATATCAAGAATACATAACAGTTCTCTTTCGACGATATATTTACCACTTTCGATTATTATAGATACAAAAACTGGAACTGTAAATCCTTCCACTTTTACTCCAGAAAGAGTGAACAGTCGTTTCGAGATTTGCACTCCCTTGGGCTTAAAATTTAAGCAGGACCTTGCTGCCCCCGTATCGACTAGGAAAATTACGTGCTCTTCGTAATGTACCACCTTTAAATTTATCAAGAGTTTCGGGTGGGTCCCCGGGGGAAGGAACCCGTGACAACCCTATTCTTCATCAGGGTTCATAAACGGTACTACCTTTGCTTCCCTTTTCAGATCTGGACACTCCCTCTTAAAGTGACCTGTCTTTTTCCACAGTAATAACATCCCACCTGTGGGGATTTCGACTTCGAACCTTAACATCTCCTCTCTCATTTCTTCTCCTCCCTTTATTTTCAATATGCTGCCCACCGCCATTCCGATTTCCTTCTGCTTTTAGTTTTATCCTTCTCTTTATTACCTCATCAACCGTGGCTGTCATTATTTTTGCCTTAGGTTTCTGCTTCTCATGTTACGTTACCGGATCAATTGCTGAACCGATTTAAGCAATTGAACAGCTTTTGGACCACGTCATGGCCATTCCTCATCACCCAATATTTTGCTCAGATCTTGATTTTTTTAAAAGAAATATTGCAATATTTCTTACTCCCTGTAACCTCAAATACCGATTCATCAATTTATGCTTGTCTAACTTTAAAGCCTGTTCCTAACTATAATTTTGGAATCTTACTTGTAAATCTATATTTATATATTACAATTCATTTATTCAGTATTTAACATTTACAATGTAAAACGCATACAGTTCTCAACTTCGAAATCCACTATAATTACTCGGTTGTAGTTCCTTAATTTGAATCCAAAATTACTTTTCTTAAGTAGTCCTGACCAGCCATTGCTCAATTACAATGATATAGGTCGTGAAATACCCGGAGCTGCCTTAAAAGTATTTGTCTACTCAAGTTTAAAACAAATTCTAATGCATGAATAATGGCAGAATCCAAGGCCGCAGCAATTAACCATAGGATTTTAAAAATTTTCTTACAATCTAATGTTGAACTGAAATTTCAACAATCCTTCATAAATCGCTTTTATGTCAGGATAAAAGAGATTAGTTACAACCTGATTGTAAGGCAGTCGTGGTCTGTAAAAAGAACAGGAGTTAACATTTTGTTTTATAATCATTGTAAAATCCTTAACCTTGAAAGGAATCATGTTAAATTTCCGCAATAGAAATCAGATTCAATACAGTCCCGGATCTCAAGCTCCAGAGAATAAAGCACAAACATTCAATCTCCAATACACAAATGTGTATTCAAACCGAATCACAAACGGTTAAATTTTCTATTAGCTGTACAGCTCATTTCTCTCTCTCTCTCTCTCTCTGTGTCTCTCTTTCTCTCTCTCTCTCTCTCTCACACACACACACACACACACACACACACACACACACACACACACACACACACACACACACACACACACACACACACACACACACACACACACACACACGCCATATCTCACAGACATTTACTGAACTTCCCGCAACCTCCTCTCGAGGCTTTTCCCTCCACCCCTCTAATTTTTTGATTCTTTTTCTGGATGGCTGGCCATGACTTAGTTGCAAAGTGTACCCTCAGTAGTTATTCAGCTAATAGCCCTTCCGATACGAAGCATAATCTGATTCCGCCTGACTGTAAGGCTGATTTCCATTGACGTATAAATTCAACTATTTACGAGAATAGTCTTTTTCCGACCCGTACTTTGGCCCGAAGACGGCGGGATGAAGAATGGATTCTTAGTCCATACAAAGCAACAATATTTAATCATCTTTTTCCTGTCCTTTCTCCTTGCACATGTATTATTTTTCCATTTCCACAACATCCTGCCCAACGGACATTTCGGAAGTATGTTTTCAGGGACCCTGCCTCCATTTCGATTTCCTTTTTTTCTTCCCAGGAGGTTTTATCCTTACACTTGGCATCACCCATATTGCGTTCTTTCGCTAGTCCCTAAGTAACTACTAGAACTCTACCCCAGCCACCAAGACAGTACTTAAAAGTTAGTTTCCCTTCCTTGGTCCATGCACGGAGTTGCTTCGCTCTATGTCTCCCTGTGCTACTTGTAACCATTCGCCTGCTTCAGATAGGCTCTTATCGGATCTCGATCAGTCAACCAGAAGGAAGAACCCATCACCAAGGAACATAGGTTATTCTAAAAGGAACAGGATGCATATTACCAGCCGTTGATGGTGTCTACCCCGCTGGTTATGATGGACACCCCGGACGAGCTCCAAAATTGTGAGAATCAGAGCTCCCAAAAGAATAAATATCAGCTCGAGTCAAATTCTTAAACAGCGAATTTTATTAAGACGTTCTTGCAATATGGGTGTCTCGCAAATATGCACCCCAATCCAAATATTACTTCACAATTTATACAGGTTAATTGAATCTATCTCGGTACTCTCCCGTTTACCTCATTGGCTTCAAACCTATTGTGTTACTTATTGTGTTCTGCCCCAAGCTACCAGCGCTCTGCCCTTGTTTACTTCTCCCTTACCCCAAGGCGGATGACCTTCACTTTTATTTATCCTGTAACGAACTTGGCTCGTTTCAGTGCCTATACGAGGACAACGTGCCGAGCCTGGCATAACTCAATGTTCTTTGCATCGCATGTGTTTGTCTGCAACATCTTCCATTGTTTACAGGTACATCTTATTCTTGTATACGCATTTCAGTTGATGAAAAGCAATTATGTATTTCCTTCACATTATTTCCATTCTTGGCTGGAACAATTATGCACTGGTGTTAGTTCATTTATCTTGTATGAGCAATTATGGTTGCAGAATTAACACTGCTTTACCAATATCCCACAGCATGTCTAACCACAGGGAGGCTCCCACCCTTTCCATCATTATCGAACATTTGCACCTTCAGTCCCAACACAGTCCTCGCTTGTCATTGGCCAATCCCCATTCCTTTTCCTCATTTGACAGCTCCACATTTGCCCCTACATTCCACCATTCCTCATTGGCCGTCATGCTGTCCACTCAGGTTTTCGAAAAGCGTGAATCCCATTGTTCAGATAGTCTTGCCTTTCCATTCGCCCATTCCAGTCAGACAGATTGGTCTTTACCAATTCAGGCAACTTCTGGAAAATCCATCCCGAACAAGGGAGTGAGCAACAGGAGCTGGGACAGCCCTCTCCCCTCCCCCAGTCATCCACAAGGGAGTGAGCAACAGGTTCTGCGGCTGCCCTCTTCCACCTATCATCCACTAGGGAGTGAGCAGCAGGAGCTTGGTCAGCCCTCACCCCTCCCCCATTATCCATAAGGGAGTGTGCAACAGGTTCTGGGGTTGCCCTCTCCCACACATCATCTAGAAGGGAGTGAAGAATATCTCTGTGTGTTTCAAGTCTGGGGAATGTGTGTGAGTCTGTGTCAGCGGAAAGAGGAAGGGAGGGAAGGACAGGTCAGTGGCAGTGCACACTCAATTTCGTGCTGCTTTCTCTCTCAACAGTTAAGCGCATCCCAAACTCCTCCCGCTCATCATTCATTCATCGGGACCCTTTGCAAGAATGCCAATATAAGGAGTACACCAACATTGATTCTGCAGGAGAAGCAGGTTCCAATGGTCGCAAGCCAAACACAGAAATGCAGAGTCTGCGGCACTTCAAGGAGCTGACTGACACACCATTACTTTTCAGGGATAAAGTTAAAAATCCCACTGCATCAGGTTATAGTCCATCATTATTGTTTGAACGAATTAGCTTTCAGAGTGCTGCCACTTCATTTAACTAGTGCAGCGGAGTCCTAAGACACTGAATTTATAGTAAACTATCACAGTGATATGCAATTGAGATGTTGTATTAAACGAACCTGGATTGCTATTAAGTCTTTCACCTTTTTGAAGTATTGCAGGTTTCGCTTCATTAATATGCAAATACCAGAACTTCTTTTAAGTCACATCCTCGAGATAACCTCAGTTTTTGTAAAACAAAATGACATCTCAGCTCAGACAATGTATTAACGGTGTGAGGTTAGCGTCTGTCTGTATCCCAAACTTGAGTCAGACTGGTTCAATTTCCAGAGTAGGGAGTTATAAAATGTAATGGGAATTGACTACCTGCAGGCTGTGTGCTTTCTGAGCAAAAATAGAATGTATCTTCAAATGCAAATTCACCACATAGACAGAGATATGTGCATGCGCATATGTGGAAAAGTGTGTGTGAGTGTACGTGAGAGAGAGTTGTTTTGTCTGTGTGCATGCTCGGTAGAATGTGCACACGAGTGTGATGGACTATCAACCTGTTCGACTATGACCTGCTGTTGTTGAATTTACATTTTTTCCCACCCCAGTACAACACGGGCTCCTCCACATCATTTTCAGTGATAATTAGAGATGGGCATCCATGTCTGTCCTCGCCTGTCACACTCCCATTCAAACATTTTCCAAAATCTTCAGACATGCTCCCTGTGTCAAACAAAAACAAATGCATCACACTGTGCCCGTTGTCATTTGAATGTGTGCTTTATCTGGTCATCACTTCCAAAGCCTGTCTGCCTTCTGCTGTCTCGCTGTGTGTGGAGATTCTCACTGATTAACCCTGCTCATCTTTTGTCCCCAGGGAACAAGAATCCTGCAATCTTTGTCGGGACAGTCAATGTTTAAAGATACTTTCAATATTCATAAGTAATGCTAGGGTGTCACCGTGGCTAGCACTACTGCCACACAGCGCCATGGACCTGGATTCGATTGTACTCTTGGGCTAATGTGTGGAGTTTGCACATTTTCCCATGACTGCGTGGGTTCATTCCTGGTGCTCCGGGTTTCTCCCACAATCCAAAGACGTGAAGTTAGATGAATTGGCCATGGCAAATTGCCCCCTGTTCAGGGATGTATAGGGTAGGTATATCAGTGGTAAATATAGGGTAAGGGAATGGGTCTGGGTGGGTTACTCTTCAGTGGGTCGGGGTGGACCTTTTGGACCGAAGGGCCTGCAGGGATTCTATTCTAACTAAAAGATGCACAGCACCACAGGTCACACTGTTTAATAAAAATGAACTTTATGATGTAACTGAAAAGTTTAACGCAGAAACATCCAAACGTAAAAAAAGTTTGCTTCAACAATCTCTGCAATGCTTTGAATTTGTTTTAATTTTACAGCCCAGGATGTTTATCTCATGAAGTCTTGAAGGTTGATTCACTTTCTAAAGAAATCAACACAAACGTCTTCCTTTGCCCACTGGAACTTACGCCCATTTCTTCCCAATTTCTCATTCTGATACCGGAGATTTCCATAGCTCTCTCTCTCCACAACTGTTCCACTGTCTGTGTTGTCAGAGCTTTTTGGATAAAAGCAGTTTGTCTGTCAAAAGACCTGCAACTCTTTCATGGTTGGTTACAATCTTCATTGGTGACATTGCTCCAATGCATTTTTCTATTTAAGGGGCTGCTTTGATTTGTTTTCCCTGATCCCCATTCAGAAAAATCACGATTTAACTCTCAGTCAACAGCTTCCTCAATTTGTCTTTTCAGTTTCCTTTCCAACATTTAGATTCCTCCCCATCATGCTGAGGTTTAGTTTGCTCTTTTCTGAACTGATAATTGATTTTTTATTCAGTATTAATTTAGTAGTGGCGGGCAATTTAATCTTTGATGTTATGAATGCACAGTTGCTAATGTCTTTATCGAGTCTATCTTTCACTTTGAGACTTTGTCGATAGTTTGTCCAGCTTCTGCACTGTGAAATACTACAATTTCACGAATTTCAAAAAAGTTCAATGCTGAGCCGGAGTCTAAATGTAGAGGACTTTTCACTCACGGGCATAACTTCAGAACTGTGATTCTCCATCCAAGGCTGCAAAAAAGTAAAGTGCCCGCAAAATCATTTCACTCTGTTAAATTCACATGATTGATAAGTAACTTGCAAACAAAACCAACCATAAGGGACTCTACTCTCAAAACGAAATGTTAATTCACTCTGAACAACGGACAATAAGACATAGGTGCAGTAGTAGACCATTCAGCCGTAAAGTCTGACCTGAAAATGTGTTGCTGGTTAAAGCGCAGCAGGTCAGGCAGCATCCAACGAACAGGAAATTCGAAATTCGGTGTGAGATGCCCTGAGGATGTTAATGTCCCAATGTTCAGACTGATCCTAATCTAAAAAAGTATTATACAGAATCTAACATGGATTTAAGATTTTTCAAGCAATATGAAATGTAATTCTGCATGTACAAATTCACCCCACAAACATATGTGTGCGTGTGCGTGCATGCATGCGGACTTGGCCGAGGAAATGTTGATTGTCTGTGAGACATAGCGTGTCTGTGTATGTGTGTGAGTGAGTGGAAATGGGTATAAGTCTGTGAGAGGGTGCTTGTGTGAGTGTGGGAGTGCGTGTGAGCTTACGAGTGACATCTTGCAAATGAGAAAAGATTTAAGTGAGTGTATCGTTCTGTAGAATTGTGTGTGAATGGGTCTGTAAATGTGTGTTTGTGTGTATGTGTGTGTGTGTGCGTGTGTGTGTGTGTGTGTGTGTGTGTGTGTGTGTGGTGTAATGATGTCACCTGTAGTGTGACATGAACTCAAGCCCCTGTTTGAGGCCACCCCCATGTGTACCGAACTTGGCGATCAGCTCTGCTCGGCCACGTTGCGTTGCTGCCTGTCCTGAAGTCTGCCTTGGAGGATGGTCAGCCGAAAGTCTGATGTCGAATGAAGCGTTCTCCGACTGGGAGGGAACACTCATATCTGTTGATTGTTGTGCGGTGCCCATTCACCTTTGCCGTAGCCAATGCTTGGTCTCACCAATATACCATGCCTCAGGGCATCCTTGCCTGCAGTGTACGAGATAGACTATTTTGGCCGAGTCAAATGACTAATTGCCACGTACTCAGGGGGATGGCCTCAACCGGGACCTTAGGGTCATATGACCCTACAGGTCACGCACACACACACACACACACAAACACACCTATGTGGGGTGAATTTGTACTTGCAGAATTACATTTTATTTTACTCATAAACGGCTTAAGTCCATGTCAGATTGATATTTTTTGATTAGTGTCAGTCTGAACACTGGGGCACAGACAGCCTCACACAGGGCACCTCACACCTCCAATGCATTATCTGGGCCAACGTGGCATTGAGGGTAAAAACTCCCGAGAGAATGTAACGTTTAGAACGTTCTGTAATTTGCATATGAAAGAACCGAAACCATCATGTCATTCCGAAAATAAGAGACTTAACAAGCAATTTAGATCATTTCCAATATAAAATATCAGTTATATCACGCTGTAAACATTTACTCTTAATTCTGTGTCTTACAATCAAATACTCAACAAACACCTGATGAAGTAGCAGTGCGCAGAAAGCTAGAGTTTCCTATTAAACCTGTTGGACTATAACCTGGTGTTGTGTGATTCTTAACATTGCGCACAACAGTCCAATACTGGCACCTCCAAATTAAATCTTCGGAAGACTTTATTTTTCTTTCTGACCAAGGTCTTAACATTTCTGGTCATCCGACGTTCACGTATCTTGCGATACACATCCCTCATTCACCCAAGAATGTGCCACTACTGAACTCTTATCAACAGCTGTTTGAAATACTCCCACATCTCCGATGTCGATTTACCCTCAAACAGCCGCCTCCGATCAATACTGTCCAGGTCCTGCCTTGTTGTAGTGCCCCTTCCTCTAAATTAAGGCCGTCACCTGAGGGCTGCTAATCCACAAGCATCTTACGGTATTTTGGTCACTACTCCCGAAATGCCCCATCTCCCCACCACCACACCCACCACACCCCTCCAACATGTGGCACGTTGGGTGAGTATTGGAACAGTCATTCAATGGTTTGCACTACTGTCTCATGGCGTCAGGGACCCAGGCTCGATTCCTGACCTGGCCGGGCTCACTTTCCAAAACCAGATTCCATATAATCCCTTCCCTGGTCAGACTATTTACATATCATGTCAAGAATACCTCTTGAATGATCCTTACAAATTCTGCACCGAACACATAATGAGTCCCAGTCAATATACAGGAAATGAAAATTACACAAACCAGCAACCCTGCTAATGTTACGTCTTTCCAAGATCTGTCTACATGTTCTGTCTCCTGTTTCCTGTTGTGTGGCCTGTAATATATGATTGTGGTTTTACCTTTCCTATTCCTGAGTTTTAAGCAATTAATCTCTGTCCTTGATCATTTATATTATTCCTCGAATTGTTGTTTGGTCAGGACCTAAATCCTCCTCCCATCTAGCGAAGCACAGCAAAGACACGGGTTTCTCCATCCACGGGCTAGAACTGCTTTTCTCAATTTCACCCAGTGTGGGATGCTCGAGTCCCATGTAGGGTAATGTGGACATCACCCTCCATCTTGGACTTAGTTCTGAAATTTACAATTACATCTAATGTGGCACGGTGGATCAGTGATGGGGTGGGACGGTGGTTCAGCAGTTAACACTGCTCTCTCATGGCGCCAGGGACACATGTTCGATTCCGTGCTCAGGTGACTGTGTGGCGTTTGCATGTTCTCACTGTGTCTGTGTGTGTTTCCTCCCCAGTCCAAAGATGTGCATATTAGATGAACTGGCCATGCTAAATTGCCCACAGTGTTCAGGGATGAGCGGGTTAGGTGCAATAGTCAGGGTAAATAAGGAGTAAGAGGTTAGAGGATTGGTCTGGATTGGATACTCTTCAGAGGATCATTGTGGATTTGTATGATCGAAGGGCCTGTTTCCACACTATAGGCATTCTATGATTTAATGAGGGAGTTTTGGACCCCCATGCTGAGAAATGTAAACCTCAGTCTCCATTACCAGCATAGCAATGAATTTAATAATTCCACCCAATGTGGGACTTCTGGAGACACAGACTGGGTACTTTAGGTGCAGGCTCAGTCTCAGGCCACTGCTTCCTCACCCTTCACCAGATCTGGGACTGAGAGGCCCCATATGCACGCTGTGCATAGCGTGAAATTTCCAGCTTCCATTTTGGCTTAATACTTCCGAGATTACCAATCTCATTCTGAACCGGAGAGAGTAAAATCCAGTAATCCTCCGAAGTAAATGTACTGGTTCTCGGTTTTGAAGTCGACCAGGTGACCCAGATCAATATGCCTCATCTGCTAGTTTTCTTGATTTTTTTCCTTATCGAACTGACCAAAACTCACAAAGTTAGCAAACGTAAACTTAGGCTTCATCGTGTGCCTAGTGATAGTTGATCTGATGGGATAATGTAGATCCAAGGTACCTCACCCTCCCAGCTAGATACAGGTGCACACAGAGCAGGAGAGTCCCAGCCTCCATTCTTGGGCACATTCCTGCACTGATCTCACGCTCGATGATGTGGGATGAATTGAGAAGCACAGTGTGGGGAAGCTTAGGCCTAGGATCCAGATCCTGAACCAAATATTTCCTGTTGATCGAAGGCTACTTGAAACCCACAGATCAGAGAGATGCAGCCCAGGTTGAATTTTCGCCGAGGACTGGATTAGCCAATTTCACTCCCGGTATCAGATCAGTGATCATCTCCACCACCCACTCACCCAGAGCTAAAGCTCTATATTGGGCCTCGTCAGCCAATGTGATTCATGGTGGTGAATTAAATGAACCATATCCCACTCCAACCCTGGCAATGATGAAGGTCTAGGTTGCATTTCAGACCTAATGCTGAGTTAGTCAATTTGCCAATACCTCCACAATGCCAGAACATATCGGCTCAGGATACCTCAAGTGCCTAGAGGTGGGATAGCCTATTTCACACCCAGTCATGGATTAAATGTGGGTAAATATAAGACCAGGCGGTATAATTGGCCTAGTGCTAACTGAGCCAATCCAAGTGCAGGACTGATTGAGTAGCTCTGTGCAGGGAAATTAATGCTCAGGCTTCATTTTGGACTTATTTCACCAATCAACCTGTCTATGACTGAGGCATCGACGCGGCCTAATTGGCATGGTGAGACACTACTGTGCCACTGGTGAGTGCAGCCTCCTCACCCCTGAGACCCATTATCTTTCCCTCCCACCGAGTGGATCAGCAGAAGTCGCCAACGGCCCTGCAGGGTCCCCAGATGCCCACCTCCAGCTACCTGCACGCTCAGCTCTAGCAACCACTTGGATGATTGGGAGTCTGATCACCACCTGTGTCAGCATCATGCCCCCCGCCATCTCCTGGCTGCCCTCCTGCATCGTATCCTGGGTGAGTGGGGGAGCCTAACAAGGCTCGACAACACCTCCACCAGCAGCTGCAGTAAACTATCACAGGCCTCCAGGGCCAAGATGCCATCCTGGGCTCCATCGTGACCTCGCTAAACTTGGCCTCCATCAAGCTGCTAAGCGCCAGGCAGCCCCAGGAACATTCCATCCCATCCTCGGGCGTGGAACACTGGGAGGCCATGTTAATGGCTACTACATCATCACACATTGGATGGGCTGAGGTGTCAAGGTTCTGGAGAGACTGAAGCCTGAAGCCTAGCTCCTAGTCATCAACTGCAATGATCTCAAGGGTTAAAGGTGGCCAAAAGGATTTGCATTCGTGAAAAGCCTAGGACCTCGCACTGAGGATCAGGAGGCAGAATTGGCAAGTGAGTTTTAAAGTAGTGATTTGAGATGTCACAGGGAATCCCTTGTGGACTCAGTCCTGGGAAGCCTGTCTCTAGGATCGTCGAAGAGATCATACTCTTTAGAAATCTGGAATAAATCCCTCTGACAGACAGTTTAGTTTAATTTTAGTCATCCCCATTATTTAGCAATAGCATCGCTGTTACAACATAACACTAACACCTATAAGTTCACCTAATTAGTTTCGAATAACCGAGGCGAGTAGGGTACCAGCTCTTCAAGTGCCCCAGCAGGCTACACTGATGTACTGATACAAAGTGGCTTCCTTTATACAGAAGGTTACAAAATCACTGAATGTTCTTAGACAGATAACAGAGAAAGTCAATAATTCATAAGGAAGGAACGTTAATTGACCGGTCTGTGTGTGCTTGATTAATCACTCTTACAGGAACTAAGCGATTCAACAGGTGACACAAACATACCCAGCCGAGTTAGGCGCCAGCTAGCGCGATAAGCTCCTGTCGTAAAGAGGTACCAATCTGAGCTAATTGGAGAGTTCATAAGGTAACCTTGCACAGCTCCCATGTCAGGTCCAATTGTTTTACAAAATTGCTTCTTAGCAAGGTGGGCAAACTTTAGATCACGAAGTCGTTTCCTTACTGATTTGTGACATAATCTCTTCAATGTTAGGCATGGAATTTTTTTAAAGCTAAGAAAAGACTCTTGCTTTTCGATGACTGAATCGCTGAAGAGAGAGCTCAGAAGAGCCAGGAGGAGACATGAGAAGTTGTTGGCAGATAGGATCAGGGTAAACACAAAGACTTTCTATACGTACTTAAGGAATAAAAGAATGACGAGAGTAAGATTAGGCCCAGTCAATGAGAGTAGTGGGAAGTTGTCTGTGGAGTCAGAGGAGATAGGGGAAACACTTAATGAATATTTTTCGACAGTATTCAAAAAACGATAATGTTATCGAGGAGAATACTGAGATGCAGGCTACTGTACTAGGTCAGATTGAGATTCACAAGGAAGAGGTATTAGAAATCCTGCGGAGTTGAAAATAGAGAAGTCCCGTGGGCCGGGTGAAATTTATCAAAGGGTCTTCTGGGAAGCCAGAGAAGAGCCTTTGTCGAGCCTTTGGCATTTATCTTTAAATCGTCATTGTCTACAGGAATAGTGCCAGAAGACTGGAGGATAGCAAATGTGGTTTCCCTGTTCAAGAAAGAGATTAGAGACAACCCTGGTAATTATAGACAAGTGAGCCTTACTTCAGTTGTTGGTAAAGTGTTGTAAAAGGTTACAAGAGATAGGATTTAAAATCATCCAGAAAAAGAATAATTTCATTAGGGGTAGGTCGTGCCTGACAACCCTTATTGAGTTCTTTGTGAAGGTGACCCAACAGATACATGAGTTTAAACGGATGATGTGCTGTATATGGATTTCCTAAAGGCGTTCGATAAAATTCCCCACAGTAGGCCATTGTACAAAATGCGGAGAAATGGGCTTGTTGGAGATATAGCAGTTTAGATTAGTAATTGGCTTGATGACAGAAGACAGAGGGTGGTGGTTGATGGGAATTATTCACCATGGAGTCCAGATACGAGTGGTGTTCCGCAAGCGTCGGTGTTGAGTCCACTGCTGCTCGTCATTTTTATAAACGACCTGGATGAGAGTGTAGAAGGGTGGGTTAGTAAAATTGCAGACAACACTAAGGTCGGTGGAATTGTGGACCGTGATGAAGGATGTTGTAGGTTACTGAGAGACAGAGATAAGCTGCAGAGCTGGGCTAAGAGGTGGCAAATGAAGTTTAATGTGGACAAGTGTGAGGTAATTCCCTTTGGTCGGAGTAAACCGACTGACTCCCACAGCTACCTAGACTACAACTCCTCCCACCCTGCCCCCTGTAAAAACGCCATCCCATATTCCCAATTCCTTCGTCTCCGCCGCATCTGCTCCGAGGAGGACCAGTTCCAATACCGTACAGCCCAGATGGCCTCCTTCTTCAAAGACCGCAGATTCCCCCAGACGTGATCGACGATGCCCTCCACCGCATCACGTCCACTTCCATCTCCTCCGCCCTTGAGCCCCGCCCCTCTAACCGCCACCAGGACAGAAACGCAATGGTTCTCACCGACCACCCCACCAACCTCCGTATACAGCGTAGCATTCCCCCGTCATTTCCGCCATCTCGAAACGGACCCCACCACGAGGGATATATTTCCCTCCCCTCCCCTATCAGCGTTCCGAAAAGACCACTCCCTCCGTGACTCCGTCGTCAGGTCCACACCCCCCACCAACCCAACCTCCACTCCCGGCACCTTCCCCTGCAACGGCAAGAAATGCAAAACTTGCGCCCACACCTCCTCCCTTACCTGTCTCCAAGGCCCCAAGGGATCCTTCCATATCCACGACAAATTCACCTGCACCTCCACACACATCATCTATTGCCTCTGCTGCACCCGATGTGGCCTCCTCTATATTGGGGAGATGGGCCGCCTACTCGCGGAATGCTTCAGGGAACACCTCTGGGACGCCCGGACCAACCAACCCAACCACCCCGTGGCTCAACACTTTAACTCTTCTTCCCACTCCACCAAGGACATGCAGGTCCTTGGACTCCTCCACCGCCAGACCATAACAACACGACGGTTGGAGGAAGCGCACCTCATCTTCCGCCTGAGAACCCTGCAACCACAAGGGATGAACTCAGATTTCTCTAGTTTCCTCATTTCCCCTCCCCACCTTTTCTCAGTCGATTCCCTCGAACTCAGCACCGCCCTCCTAACCTGCAATCTTTTTCCTGACCTCTCTGCCCCCACCCCTCTCCGGTCTATCTCCCTCACCTTGACCTCCTTCCACCTTTCACGTCTCCATCGCCACTCCCTCAAGTCCCTCCTCCCTACCTTTTTTCTTAGCCTGCTGGACACACTTTCCTTATTCCTGATGAAGGGCTTATGCCCGAAACGTCGAATTTCCTGTTCCTTGGATGCTGCCTGACCTGCTGCGCTTTAACCAGCAACACATTTTCAGCTCTGATCTCCAGCATCTGCAGACCTCCCTTTTTCCTCACTAATTCCGAGGGACCCCCGGTAAATGGCAACACACTCCTCAGTGCACCCTGTATTTATCAACACTCTCTCTGGGACCTCCATGTAAATATTGACACACTCCCTGGTTTCCCCTGTCAGTAATGACACACTCTCCGGGACGCTCGCTGTAAATGCAGACACTCTCCCTGGGACACCCCCGTAAGTACCGACACATTCCACAGGACGCTCTTAGAAAGATTAGATTAGATTCTCCACAGTGTGGAAACTGGCCTTTCAGCCCACCAAGTCCACACCGCTCCTTCAAAGAGAAACCCATTCCCCTACCCGATATTCACCCCTGACGAACGCACATAACACTGTGGGTAATTCAACATGACCAATTCACCTTTGAATTGTGGGGTGAAACCGAAGCACCCGGAGGACGCTCATGCAGACACAGGGAGAATGTGCAAACTCCACACAGACAGGCGTGAATAAAAATAAAGGACCCTGCTGCTGTGAGGCAGCAGTGCTAACCACTGAGCCACCATGCCGCCCAATACTGACACACACTGGGACCCCCTCTAAATACTGACTTGCTCCCCGGACAAACCTGGAAATACAGTCACATTGAGCGGGAACTCCACTCTAAATATTTCAAACTTCCCACGATCCCCTTGTAAATGCTGAAAACACCCCTGGAAATTCCCTGTGAATAATGACCACCGTGGAAATACCCACAATCTCCCCGGGAACACACTGAAATACTGGCACTCTCCCCTGGACCACCCACATAAATAATGATGTTGTCGCCCTGACCCCCACTGTAAATACTTACATTCTCCACAGGATCCCCCTATAAATTCCGACACTCTCTTCGTAGACCCCCTGTATGTAATAACACAGTGCCTGACAATCCCTTGTCAATGCCGATACTCTACCGGAGACACCCCCACCCCCGTAAAAACAGACACGCTCGCGAGAAGACACACTCCCTGGGAGCAATTGCAAATGCATACACTCTTCTCAGGAACCCCCTGTAAATACCAATACACTCCCAGGGACACACTCCGTACATGCCATCACTCTCCCGGGACCCCGATAAACATAAACACTGACACCCTCCAGGACTACCCTGTAAATAACGACACACTCCCTGGGACAAGGCTTGAAATACTGGCACACTCCCAAAGACACCACTGTAAATATAAATACACTGACCAGGGCACCCTTTATATGGCGTCACACTCGTCGGAACACCCCTGTAAATATAAGCACACTTTCAACCACCTCTCTGTAAATATTGATGGACTCCCCAGGAATCCGCGGTAAAAACTGATACACTCCCACCCCACACTATCTCATCCTCTCACTCTAAGACCCCTCTTTCTCTATCTATCTCTTAGTCTCCACCCTCTTTCACTCTTTAACCCCTGCCACCTTTTGTCTATTAACCCACTCAAACGCTCTCTCGACGACCTCCCACTCTCACTCTCTACACCCTCCTGATCTCTCCCTATCCTCTCTCTCTGTACCTGACTGTCTTTACTCCTCCCTCTCTCACTGCAAACATCACCCACTCTCCCCATCTCTCTTGCTGTACCCATCCCACACTCTGCCCTTTTGCCACTCTCTCTCTCCACCCCCTCCCACTCTGCCTCTCACTGCACACTCCCTCTGTCTCTCTCCCCACTCCCACTCTCTCACTGTCTCCCCACTCCAATTTTCACTGTCGCTGTAAACTCGCATCTCTCTCCCCACTTCCACCCTCTCTATACACACTCCCGCCCTCTCTCTTCCCCACAAATCTCTCTCTCTACACCCTCCCAGTCTCACTCGCTGTACCCCGCCAACTCTCTCTTTGCCACCTGCTACTCTCGCTGTCTAAAACCTCCCTCTCTCTCTATCTCCTCCCACACTCTCTATCGTCTCTCTCTATACCCCCGACTCTCTCTCCGCCGAAACATTTCCCATTCTCACTATCTCTCTTTATCAACCCCGTCGCATTCTCTCTTCCCTCCTCCAATTCTCTGTCTGCCCTTCTCACAATCTGCATCTCTCTTCTCCCGCTCAGTCTCTCCAACACCTCCCACCCTCTCTCTCTCTCCATATTCCCACTCTCTCTAAGGCCCTCCAATTCTGCCTCTGTAACCTATTCCCTGGCTAGCCCCATCCTCCCCCTCTGCACATCCCTCCCTTTCTATCTGCCTCCCGCCCACACTCTCTCTCCTCCCGCCTCGCACTCTGTCTCTATCTACGCCCTCCCACTCTCTCTACTACTCAAACTCTCTCTCTCTTTCTCTCTCTATCTCTCCCTCACTCCCTTTCTCTGTCGTTTTCTCAATCTACCCTGTTCCCATTCTCTCTGTCTCCCCCTCACTCTACTCCCTCCTCCGCCTCTCTCTTTACCCCTTCCCACTGTCTCTCTCTACACCACCAACTGTCCAAACCCACTCCATCTCTCTCTCTCTCTCTCTATAACCCGCTCCCCCTCTCTTTCCCCTACTCTCTGTCTCCCCCCTCCCTTTCCATCTGACCGAACTTCGCTTCCTCCCACTCTATGTCACACACACTCTCTCGCTGGTCCTTCCCTCTCCCTCTGGCACAGAGATAGGGGAGGGTTGGAGTGGCTCTGGCGCTTTTGGGGCGTGGTAGAGAAGTTAGCGGGATATGGGGGTTGGGAGGAGGGAGAAAATGAGAGAGAGATGGAAAGGCGGGAGTTAGACAGAGATAGCAGGAGAGTGAGAGAGAAAGAGAGGGAGAGAGAGGAGTTGAGGCAGGTGGAGCGATGGCATGAGAAACAGAGAGAGTTGAGGGCAAGAGAGACTGAAAAGGAGATGGGAAGATGAAGAGAGAGATTGAGAAGAAAGAGATAAATGATAAGAAAGATGGGGGAGAGGAAATGGAGAGAGCGTTCAAGAGAGGGGGTGAGGAGGAGGAGTGAGAGTGAGGGTTTGAAGTGAGAGAGAAAGAGAAGAATGCGATTGAGTGGATGTGGAGGGAACGCGGTCGAGAGATGAACTTTGCTGATGGCCATATCGGAATGGGGGCAATCTAGAGGTGAAAGCATGGACAGAAGGAGTTACACCCAACTCCTGAGCTCATGTTTCAGTTTTCTCCGTTTCCCTGAGGATCAGGACTTGGAGCTGAGTCTGTCTCTCTCCAGCTCAGCTTCCTCAAAAAGACAAACAACAACATCATTCGCTTTGCTGCTCATCTCTTTGTAATGAACATTTTTATTCTTTACAAACTGAAGTGATTGATACAGTCAGTGCGATCGTGTCTTTCCTCACTGGCCACTGAGTTGTGAGAAATATTGAAATGAGTCACCGTGTCCCTGTAACCACCGTGTGGAATAAGGATGGAGAAACCAACATTACCCTCAGTCTGTTACCATAAGGACAGGCTACCCCATCACTTAAACACTGAACTGAAATGAGAAAATCCCGGATGGATTGATTAATGAGTGAATTTACTTGATTGGTTAATTTGGGTGAAGGGATGTTTCAGCACATTCTTCAGCTGCTGTCTGAACTTAGTCTGGGTCACGGCATAAATCGCGGTGTTTGTGCAGCAACTGAGGAGCTGCAGCATGAAGCCCAATTCTTGAACGAAAGTATGGAGAATCACAGGAGTATCCACAATCCAATACATTCGGTTCCAGATAGAATGAATCATTAACGTTGACCATAACAGGATGAAATTGGCCGAGATCACAAACAGTAAAATGATGGAAATTTTGCGGTTTTTCATTTCACTGTCCGACTGAGCGTCCCCATTGGTGTGAGCCCGGAGTCTCCTGCGGGCTCTGCTGGTGAATAAAATGTGTCTGATAGTAAACACATTGAGCAGCAGAATCAGGATAAATGGGAGAGCCGGGGTTAGAATTTGGTGTAGGAACTCAGTTGTGATCCAGAAACGGGAGGAATAAGCGCCGTTTATTGGCACACAGAACCAGGGGTCATTTCCCAGCCGATACAGAGGGGTGAGCAAAAAATACCAGAAAATGTTCTTTAAGCAGCTCAGCACGGTCACTGCTCCCAGAACCACAGCCGCCGTTTTCTCACGGCAATATTTACTTTTCTGCTTCTGGCAACAAATGGCCACAAACCGATCAAAGGTGAAGGTCACAGTGAACCAGACAGAACAGTCAGTGGCTGCATAAAGCAGGACAGCATGGATATTACACACGGGGACGGAGTACAGGAAATAAAACTTTGTCCGATAAGCAATGGGAATGTGTCTCAAGATCAGGTCGAGGATAATAACCAATACATCCGACGCTGCCATAGACCACAAGTAACGTCTGACACACGGAGATAATCCACAATCTTTATAGACCAAGACGTAGATCGTCGCTACGTTAACTGTGAGGAAGGGAAATAAATACATTATCCATCCGCCTGGAGGCAACGTCACAGTTTGATTGAAGAGCCAGTGAGATTTTTCAAATGTGTCACTGCATTCAGAGATTAACTAAAATAATTGGAGCTGAAATAACAAAAGGGAAGGTCTGAACTATGGACAAAAATGGGTCATAGAACACATGAAACCCTCCCTCCCCACACACACAGAGGCACATCCATATGAACAGATGATTTCCAGAACATTCCCACACACTCGATCACTCCAGAGCAGAGACAAGTCACTGGTTCCAGGTCCTAATACAGAGGTTGAAAACGGTGCTGTCCTCAAGGATTCTCTCTCAGTTCCTTGAAGACAATAGGAGGTTGGAAATTTCTGTCTTTCAGTCGAAATTGTAGTTGATTCAAGTGAAAAAATGGAAACGCAATGAAAACGTATTCACATCTTTAACTGCCTGGGATGACTTTGGAACAGTATTTCATTCTCTCTGGAACGGGATCTTTTCCCTCTGGATCTTATCTTTTGTTCAATTGACTGACGTTTGACCGTTCACAAATAATGTCAGAGATGGAATGGTGCAGAGAATGTCGGTTATAGAATGTACGGGGAGAAAGTGATGACTGCAGATGCTGGAGACCAGATTTGAATAGTGTGTTGCTTGAAAAGCGCAGCATGCCAGGCAACATCCAAGGAGCAGGATAATCGACGTTTCGGGCATAAGACTGAAGAAGGGCTGATGACCGAAATGTCGATTCTCCTGCTCCTCGGATGCTGCCTGGCCTGCTGCGCTTTTTCAGCACCACAATTTTCAACTACAGAATGTAGGGTACCGGATGATCTGGGGAATGTGTATTATAGAATGTTGCGTATAGAATGTTCCAGAGCATTTCAGTTCTGGAAGGTCGGGATGACAATGTTCTGAGTCATATCAGATTTAGATTGTTGATTGCAGAATATTACAGGAAATGTCAGTTATAGAATGATGGATATAGAATGTTCCTGGGAATATCAGTTATAGGATGTGGGGTACAGATTGTTCCAGCAATGTCATTTATAAATGCTGGGTAACGAACATTCCGTGAAATTTTCAGTGGCTACACCGTCACCATTCCTCTCCTTTTCCACTGCCGCATCAATACCGAAATCAATGCCACCTCTAGCTCCCACGAGGAGGATGAACAGTTCTTCAACTTCGTAAACGCATTCTACCCTGACATTAAGGTCACCAGGACCATCTTACACGCCTCACACCCATTCATGGACCTGCCCATCTTCATCTCTGGTGACTGACTAACTACTGATATCTACTGCAAGCCCACCGATTCCCACAGCTACCTGGACTCGATCTCCTTCCACACTGCCTCCTGCAAAATCGCCACCCCTTATTCCCAATTACTCTGCCTCCTCCACACATGCTCCCAGTTTGACTACTTCTACCCTATAAAATCCCAATTGGCCTCCTTCTTCCTTGACCACAAGTGTTTTTCCCACGAGGTCGACGATAATATCCAGTGCATCTCCTCCATTTCCCATACCTCCCCACTTGAACATCATCGTTCACAACGGAAAAGAACAGAACCTTGCAGTCCACACCTTGCAGCCACCACAAACCCACCACCTGAGATATATTTTCTCCCCACAACTATCAGTGTTCCCTTAAGAACATTCCCTCCGTGACTCCTTTGTCAGTTCCATGCCCATCCACCAGTTCACACCCAATTCGCGAAACCTTCCCCTGCCAAGGGAGGATGTGCAAAACCAGCGCCAACACCTCTTCCCTCAACTCTGTCCAAGGCCACAAAGGATACTTCTGCATCGGAATACTCAACATCGATTTCAGAATCCGGGAAATCTCATGGTAACAGGTTAATGTTGTTCAAGGAAATTGCCTGATGATGTACACGTACTGCCCTCCTCACGACCCCTCGTTGATAACTCAGTCCTCGACGACGTTGAAAACAATCGGATGAAGCACTGAGGCAGACAAGGACACAGAAGGTACTCTGAGTATGGGACTACAATTGCCATCGTCAAGATTGTCTCCGCAGGTCCACCAAAGACTGAGCAAGGCGAGGCAACAAATATACAGCAGCCCCACTTTGTGAAATGATGTGGGAACCAACCAGAGGAAATCATTCTCACAACAAAAAAAAAACTTAACACACTTGGATGTGCCCTTATCAGCATCTATAGCAGCGGGAAGCCCACAGTTCTGACAGCGGGAACGTCTCAGTCTCATATTGAAGATAGCCCCCACTGTGTTATTTGGCACTACATTTTCTGAAATAGGACATACCTCGAATGGACCGAGAAAATGGAACTTGTGCATCCATGAGGCACTGTGGGCTGTTGACAGCATCAATGGCCTTCGATCCATCACAAAGTCCGAAGTGGAAAGTCCATTGATGCTTCCAAAATATTCAACAACATTCACATCTACACCTATACTGAAGCAAGCTATTCAGCCCATCAAGAATTTTAAGCAGGGTTAGAATGAGGCCATTCAGCCATTCGAGGCAGTTACTCAGCAACGTGAGCAAATCTCTTAATCTCTCATACCTGTTAAACAGGAAAGGGAAGGAAACATTCATCCTTTCAAAACAGCCACATAGAAATACGGAGTGGACTGATTAGTAAGGCAGGTGCGGAGGTAGATTTGGTTTCAATCAGTCTTTATCAGTTTAACACACATTAACAACTGCAGTGGTACAGTGACCAGTGCTGGAGCCTCAACTATTTGCAAACTGTATCAAGGTTTGCATGAATGCAACAAACGTGCTCGAAGTAAATTTGAATTGACACTAAGCGAGACAGGAACTGAACTTATCAAGAGGAGGTAGAGAATCTCTAATTGGATAAGCAATGCACAAAAATTCGACAGCTGGAATATAACGTGGGTAACCATGGATCTGTGAATGTTTCAGGCAGAATAAAACGTTGTATAAGCAGAGAGAGAGATTACAGGACTTAATAATACAATGTGTACTGCAGTGTTCACTTTGACACTTTCAGACATCGGAACTATTGCTTCATCTCCCTGATGGTCTGCTCCCCGATGTTCCCGGGGCCCCATTGCCCTCAGTACACATGTGGTAGTTTGATGTGGTTGGTTGACGACTGGGACTCAACTTTATTTCCTTTTGGAAAATAAGGCAGGGTATGTGATTGATCTGTTAATCTCATATCATTTTGGAACGAGTGATTGTCATTCCTTTAGTTTGAAAATAGTTCTTGAAAATGGTAGACCTTGTCCATAAGTTAACGTTATAATTAGGGGCAATTTTGATGGAATGAGGCAGGAAAATGCAAAACATGATCAGAGAGAAACTGATTGCAGATAGAGGGACGTCTGGAAGTGGGAATCCTTCAAAAGCGAGATAATTCAAGTCCAGGGAGAACGTGTTCCTGTTTGTGTGAGGAGGAATGCTCGCAGGAGTAGGGAATAGCACATGACAGGGGATGTTCAGCTTTTGTCAAGGGAAAAGGAGGCATATGTCGGTTGCAGGAAGCGGGGATCAAAGGAATCCCGTGAGCATCCAGGGTGTTAGAGTACACTTACAGCAGAAATCGGACGGGCAAAAAGGGGACCTGTGATCGCTTTGGCTGATAAGGTGAAGGAGGATGTGAAGAGATCCTACAACTATATTAAGCGAAAAAGAGAATCTAAGGAGGGAATAGGGCTGCTTAAAAATCAAACTGCTATCTATGTGTGTTTCCACAGGAGATGAATTAGGTTTACTCCGTTTCTTGTCACATGTGCTCACATGAGAATAGTGAAAAGTTTACAAGTTTCGACATGTGACACAAACTTACATAAAGACGTTAACCCATCCAGATACGGAATCTTAGTAAAACGTATAAAAATAAATACATCAAAGTTAAAACGTAAAATATTGCAGCCATTCACTTAACAGTGGAAATACAGAAAGACGGTTCACAGTTCAACAACACAGTGCACAAGCGCTTGGCCATGCTGGGTTCTCACTCCTCAAAAGGTGCAACATCCCAGACTCCTCTGCCATACAGCCTGTTCCTGTTCGGTGTGTGAGCTGATACCCAAATATATCCCGCATCAGCATTTCCTGTGGAGAAAAACATGGAAGTGTTGCAACTCAGGGAAGTAAATGCATGCAATGATGTTTGGAAACGAGACGAAATTACAGAAGAGGAAGTGCTGAATGTCTTAAAACGCATAACCGTAGGAAAATACCCAGGATCTGTTCAGTGGTATCCCAGGTCATTGTGGGAATCTGGGGAAAAATTGTGGAGCCCCTAGCGGAGATATTTTATTATACCCAGATTTGTGAGAAGGTCCCTGGACCCGAAGCATTAACTCCGTATTCTCTGCACAGATGTTGCCAGACCAGCTGAACTTTCGCAGATAAATTTTGCTTTGTTTCTGATGAAGCATTGACAGTTCTTTCAGATGTTATTTGTATCATTGAGAACCACTGGTGACGTGATGAAAGGCTGGAAGACCGCTTATTTTGCAATATTAATTTTGAAACGGCTGCAGGGAAAAGACAGGGAACTACAGCGCGTTGAGTTTGATGTCGGGGTGCGTAAGTGTTTGGAACAGATTCTCAGAGACAGGATTTACATGCATTCGGAACGGCAAGGACTGATTTTAGAGTTACTACGGCTCTTTGTATGATAAAAAGTGTCTCACAAACTTGTTTGAAACTTTTCAAGATGCAACCAAGAACATCAAATCGATAAAGGGAAAGCAGCATGCGTTGTCAACGTGGACGTTAGTGAGGCCAAAAGGTTCTGTATGTTAGACTGGTTAATAATGTTAGATCAAAGGGCATCAGGGAGAGCTAGACATTTCGATAAAAAAAATTAGTTTGACAGCAGGCGAGAGAGTGTGGTTGGAGAGGTTTGTTGTCCTAACTGATAACCTGCGACTGGCTGTGTGCCACAGGACCAGATATCTGCTGTTTGCCATCTTTATAAATGACTTGGATGAGATTATACGTTTGTAGACAAAACCAATATTTGTGTTATAGTGGAAGGTGAGAGGTTCATTTCAAATGACAATGAGATCTTGATCAACTGGATCAGTGGGCCACGTAACGGCAGATGGAGCTTTATGCAGATAAATACGAGGTGTTGCATTTTGATGGACAAATGACGGCAGAATTTAATAGTTAACGGTCGGGCCAGAGGAGTGTCATCGAGCCGAGACACCCGGGATGGAGTTAGAAAGTTGCTTGAAAGTGAACTCGCAGGTAGGTAGGGAAGTGAGTAAGGCATTTCTTACCTTCACCGGTCAGAGCAATACGTGTAGGAATTGGGACATCATGATATTGCTGTACAAGAGAATGATAAAGGCATAGAGTGTAGGTTTGCTCGCTGAGCTGTAGGTTTGATAACCAGACGTTCATTACCCAGCGAGGTAATATCATCAGTGGCGACCTCTAAGTGAAGTAAAGTTGTTGTCTCTTGCTTTCTATATGTATGTTTGTCCTGGATGGGGTTCCTTGGGTTCTTGGTGATGTCATTTCCTGTTAATTTTCATAGGGGTTTGGAGATGGTATCTAGATCTATGTGTTTATGGCGTTGTGATTGGAGTGCCAGGCCTCTAGGCGTTCTCTGGCATTTCTTTGCTGAGCATGTCCCAGGATAGATATTATGTCCCAGTGGAAATGGTGTTTTTTTTACCCTCCTTGTGTAGGGTTACCATTTCGAATGTGGCAACATATCTATCCTGGTACAGGCTAAGCAAAGATATGCCAGAGAATTCTTAGAGGCCTGGCACTCCAACCACAACGCCATAAACAAACACATAGATCTAGTACCATCTATCAACCCCTCAGAAAACGAACAGGACATGAACTCACCACAAACCCCAGGAGCCACAAACAGAACAAACGTATAATTGGAAAGCAGGAGACAACAGTTTTTCTTCACTTGGAGGGCGACACTGATGATGTTAGCAAGCCAGGTAATGAAATGTATGGATATAAAACCTACAGCTCCGCAAGCAAGCCTACACCCACAACCTCAATCTGAGCTACAAACCTTCACAAACCTTGAAAAAATGATAAAGGCACTTTGGGAGTATTGAGTACAGTTCTTGTCACCCTTCTATTGGAAGGATGTTATGAACTGGAAAGGGTAAAAATATTTTTAATGTTGTCACGGAGTCTGGAGGCTTTGAGACATAAGGATAGGCTGGGATTTCATTCCATTTGCGAAGGAAGCTGAGGAATGACCTAATAGACATTTATGAAATCACGAGGGGCATGGATAGGATGAGTATACAAGGTCTTTTCCCCAAGGTGGCGGTTTCTAAAACCAGAGAGTATAGATTTTAGGTGAGCTGGAAGAGATTTAATAGGGATGTGATGGGCAATTATTTCTCACAGAGGGTTCTGTTTATATGTAGCGAAACGTTAGAGGAAGTAGTCGTGGCGAGGACAATTGCAGCATTTCAATGACCATTGGATGAGTGCATGATTAGGAAAGTTTTGGAGGGGCATGTGCCTAAAGCAACAATGTAGATTAAATTCTCTTCGGAAACCCGGTGAGGATGGACGATTTTGGCTGAAGGATCTGTTTACATATTGCATGACTCTGAGAGGTTAAGACTCTTTAAAACCTTTCTCAGCACTAATTCTTCACTGCCCCCAATTTCCTTCCAGGTCAAATATCCTTTGTAAATTCTTTCAACAATCCAACTCTCTAAACCTTCTTGAACAGAGTATCTTTGATTTGGATATGATGCTGCAGACCACAGCAGGGAAGAAGTAGAATTTTATTCAAACACAATCTGTAACTTTTCTGCAAGGTTGAATCCCTCCGTCTACCACGACCATCAAGCCGATCTGTGCTTCAGTGCCGAGTGTGGGTGAGCATGCCTGGGTCAGAACTCTGTGTACCCACAACGATGACAACTCGTTAAAGCTACGACACTTGACTGGCTACATTCCAAACAACATCAATTTGATTCGCACATTATGACATGAAGAAACAGTGGAAAACAGTAGATTCGACAATAGGCCGTGTCACCATTCCTGCAATAGGAGTGAAGACTTGTGCTGCACAACAAGCCATGTCCCTGGGGAAGCTGTTTCATTCCAATTCCAACGCTGACATCTGCTTGGCAATGTAGAAAATTACTCAGCAATATCCACTCCCATAAGAGGAGAATAATTAGAATCTGGCCATTTATCATACCCTCAGACCCATCACGATTATCAAATTGGTGGGACATGTTTTTGGCAGAGTTGTCAAGTAACACAGAAATAATCTGCTCAGTGTTGTTTTCGATAGGTCGCCGTGAGGAGATGGTGATGTTGTGTACATGCCACTTGATTACTAACCCAGACCAGGCTAATGCTCTGGCCAGTGTTGGAAGTTAAAAACAATTAATAACAGATCGAGATATAAACTCTGATGTCAGTACTAGTGAACCTGAATCCAACATTGTTAGTAAAAATTAAATTTGTTTCCGAAATGTACTGTTATGAATCAAATCTCCAGTGCTTTTCTGCCCTGCTCTAAAAGGGACTCCAGACTCACAGACATGTGATAAACTCTTCAAAGGTCTCTGAAACGGCCATTCAAGTCCCATAATTGTATCAAACATTTCTGAGGTCTTAAAGGATAACACCGGAAAGAACACACGGCACTCTCCTCTGTATTGGAAAAGGGAATGGGAAACACAGTGCTGTCGACTCCGCAGAGACCTTCTTCCTAATATCTGAGAACGTGTGACAATATTTACAGAGCTATCCAACATATTGTACAGAAACACCAGGAAAGGCATAGTCCGTTCAACACATTAGGACTTCCCCATTCTCGTTCATGGCCGAACATCTCCTGAAGACACTTGTCACCCACAATGTACATATCCCTTAATCTGTTTGACCTGGGGAAAATATAAAATAAGAACTGTAGTTGTCCGCTTGATCTGTTGACTTTTCTATCCAATGCAATATAATAATGGCTGAACCTCCATTTCCACACCGACACCCTATTCTCTCCATACTGCTTTGGTGTCTAAAATAATTACTGGCGTTCAATTTCTTGACTTCCACAGCCTAATGTGGACGAGAATTGCAGAGGTTCACCAGTCACTGAGTGCAGATATTTATTCTCATCTCAATGCACAATGGCCTGCCTGTACTTAATACTGTCACCCCATGTTCCAGACGTCCCAGTCAGGTGAATTATTATTCCTGCTTCCAATCCGTCTCGCCCTGTCAGACTTCTATATATTTGACTGAGCTCTCCACTCATTTGCCTAAACCCCATGGAACACAGGCACAGCTGTCCCAAACTTTGCTCCCACAACATGCTTGTTACCCTAGAGATCAGACTGGTCATCCTTCACTGCACTACGTTAATGTCACGTTTGTCTTTCATTTGGTAAGGAGAAGATAACTGCACATTGTACTGCACAGTGTTCGACCTGGGGTCTCACCGAGGTCCTACACAGCGATTTACTCCTGTTCTCAAATCTCCTTGAGATGACGGTCAACAGACGATTTATCTTCCAAACTGTTTTCTGTTCCCGCAATATTGCTTTCAGTGGCTGGTGTACAGGGAGATCCAGATCGTTTTCAATGTTACAGCTACTCAATTGGTGCGTGTATGTTCACTGGTCAGCATGCCAATGCCATTCCCAATATTGACTTTTCGTTTCAGAACTCATTGCCCTGAAGGGACCTGAGCGACTACACAGAAGGAAACAAAAAAGGAGAATCAGTCCCTTTACAAATCAACATTTTACAACCAATCCATTTTCAAATGGTAGGCTTCTGTACTCTATTTCCCTCCAAAGTGCACAATGTCACATCTACCTCCGTTGATCTCCAACTGCCAGATATTTGGCCACTTGTCTCAATCACGTTACATCTTTTTTAAATAATCCTCAACCACACACAATCCAACATCGTGTCGTGCTGTCTGCAGACTCGGAAATATTGCAGTTGATTCCCTTAACCAAATGTTTAATATGTGTTTGGTACAGCTGGCCTCACAAAAGTTTTATATAAGTTTGACCATCTATGTGTCGATGAATAAAGGCTCTGCCTACAATCGCGTGTGACTCATAAATAAGCGATTAACATGTCCAGTCACATTCTGTGGAAAAGCACCTTCTGAGCTTCCCAGTGTGCTCCATTCATTGAGTACTCGCTGTCTCGTTGCTTCCTGAGTTTTTGGAGAAGGTGACCAAGCAGATAGATGAGTGGAGGGCAGTTGACGTGTTATACACGGACTTCAGTCCAGACTGATAATTTTCCACATGGTAGGCTGTTGGAGAAAATGCTGAGGCATGGGATTGAGGGTGATTTAGCAGTTTCGATTAGAAACTGGCTTTCTGAAAGAAGGCAGCGCGTGCTGATTGATGGAAAATATTCAGCCTGGAGATTGGTTATTAGTCGTGTGCCACAAAGTTCTGTTATGGGACCACTGCTGTTTGTCATTTTTATAAATGAATTAGACACAGGCACAGGTGGATGGATTAGTAAATTTGCAGATGACGCTAAAGTCGGCGGTGTAGTGGACTGTTTGGAAGAATATTACAGTTTACAAGGGGACTCGGATAAACTGCAGAATTTGCCTGAGTGGTGGCAAGTTGAATTCAATGCAGCTAAATATGAGTTGAATCTCGATGGAAAGAAGAACAGGAAGGCGGAGAACTGGATCAATGGAAAGATTCTTGATAGTGTGGATGTGCAGAGGGATCTTGGAGTCCATGTACATAGATCCCTGAAAGTTGCCTCCCAGGTGGATAGTGCTGTGAAGAAGTTATACGATGTGTTTGCATTCCTTGGTAGAGGGATTGAGTTCTGGAGTCGAAATACCATACTGCAACTCCACAAAACGCTAGCGCAGTCGCACGTGGAATATTTCTGGGCACCATATTTCGGTAAGAATGTGGAAGCGTTATGTAATGTGCAGAGGAGATTTACCATGAAGCTTCCCATGGAGGGGAGGTCTTATGAGGAACAGGTGAGAGACTTGGGTCTGTTTTCATTGGAAAGACAAAGGGTAAGAGGGGATTTCAAAGAGACATGATCAGAGAATTAGGTAGGATAGACAGTGTAAGTCTCGTTCCTTGGATGATGACGTCAGATTGCACAGCGGGGCATATCTAAAAATTGAAGGGCGATTGATTTAAGACAGACATCAGTTGTTTCCTCAAAGAGTGGTTTAGGTGTGGAATGGCCTACTTGCCAATGTAGTTAACTGAGCAACAATCGGGAGGTTTAAACAATCATTGGATAACCACACGGATGACGATGTGATAGTGTGGGGGGGCGAGCTGAGAATAGTTCCCAGGTCGCCACAACATTGAAGATTGAAAGGCATTGTTCTGTTTTCTACATTCTGCCGAAGTGCTTCAACTCAAGTTTATCAGAGTTCCATTCCATTTGCCACTGATCTGTCCAACTAACCATTTCATCTATATGGCTTTGTGACATTAGTACTTCCTCCTCATTGACGACCACCCGGCCAATTGAGGTGAATACATGGGCTGATGTCAGAGAGAATGGTACTGATATCAAGGCAGTACTTAACTAAGGATGATATCAAGGAGCCTGAGCAAAATTGCACTTCATTAGAATGAATTGTGACCTCCCCACTCTTTGGAGTCATTCAAAGCTCAAGGGAAGATGCCCATCAATCACCACTGCAGGAGATCCTCAGGGTAGTTCTCTCAGCCCAAGCATTTTCAATTTGTCATCGGGGAAATACTGCAGGGTGAATGTAGGTCATGCAACCCATTGAATCCTCACTGATCAGAAGTGCGGATATTCACAACAGGTGACACAATGTTCAGGTCAATTTATTACTCCTCCGCTCCTAATGTAGTCTGTATCGTTGTGCAACAAGACGCGGAGAGCACTCCCTATTGTACCTGTAACATTAAAGTACCTGTAACATTCATGTAATTGTCCTTCCAGACGCTGCACATTTCCACAGAAAACGGAGGAGTTCATTCAGTACCTACTCGGCGCATCAAAACGGTTGGGCAAGGGTGTTTCAGTGTTTAACACCGCTGCCTCACAACACCAGTGTCGCAGGTTCGATTCCAATTCGAGTGCCTGTCTGTTTAGAGTTTGCACATTCTCTCCGTGTCTGCGTGGGTTTCCTCTGGGTGGCCCGGTTTCCTCCCACAGTCCAAAGATATGCAGGTCATAATGGTGAATTAGCCATGAGAAATTGCCCATTTTGCTAGTTGCAGTTGTCAGAGAGAAAGGGGTTTAGTTGGGTTACTCTTCAGAATGTCGGTGTGGAATAAGTGGACCGAAAGGCCTGTTTGCACAATGTAGGTGATGTGTTTTAATAGGGAGAGCACATTCAATCTCCCCTGCCTGTTACACAGGAAGGCAAGGAGTGTGCTCAGCCCCGCGGGTAATTTACGCTGGCTCAGAAAGAGACCCATTTCACACCTGGCGTCACTTACAAAGGACCAGGAAGAGGTCATGCAGCTTCTCAAGTCACTAACACAGGAACAGGAAAGTGTGAGGGGTGTGTCATCATCAGAAATAAATGGAATAGGAACCGCATTGATGGACTGCTTCATAGCGTTCCTCGTGGGTTGATTACTCGCAGTACTTAAGTGTTGCTTCGGCATTTTTTTTTGTTAGTGGAATAAAGCCTTTTTTAAGCCATACTCAGAGGTGGTATCCATCTCTGAGACAACAGACCCATGCTCTCTCTGGAGGGCAGAAGTTAGTGAGGAATGTCTAACTGTTTCAGAATTAAGGTATTCAGGCTGCTGACAGGATTGTGAACAATATAACGTTGAGTGTAGGGTCACATAGTAACTGCACATTAATATTTTCAGATTTCAGAACTCCGTCAATTGACATGAGGTCTCTGCACAACCACGTAAACTGTCGGGAATCGAGTATCCGAGGGAAAGTATGGATTTTTTTTTACCTTATCAATGGCTGCTTCAGCCATAATGAGTGTGCATTCTTAACCATCAAATTTCAACTCACAGAGCTACATATTAAACACATAGTTGTTGCCTTCTATATTCATGGCAACATCGTGCCAAGGTTTAGTCTTGTGAAGCTACTTTGCTCTGTCTCGGTTGATGTAGATAATTATTCGTTCAGCGGACTCAGTCTGTACGCAATACTATTGCCTCAACAGAACACTACCATTGAGTCAGATATATTTACTCTGATAATTTAATCATTTTGCATGGAGGCTCACACAGAATTTACAATTAAATTTACTTTCTATCCCGTATGAATTCTGTTCATGACTTATGACCAAGGACATCCAGGTCCTTTTCAACAACATCCCTTCCTGATCTCTCACCACTTAATAAACATTAATGAGAATTATTGCGTTTGTTGTTTACATATTAATCATTTTCATATCTTGCAAACAGATATTGGTCATACACTAGTCCTTCTGATAACCCACAACCCTTCTCTACAGATAAAAACACCATTCTCTTCATTTTATCTGTTCTTTAACTTTCAATTCATATGTTATTTTTTCCACACCTACATGTCTTAGAAAAATAATCAGTAATTCTTTCACCAGCTCTATTGTCACCTATCCAATATTATGACATGGAGTAATCAGATTCAGCAAATTACCAAGCTTCAATTCAATTCGAATTTGAAAAACTTGCTCTTCTTGAATTCTAATTTACTGAAGTTCCTCATTTTCACCAGTCCCCCGTCCCCTAGTATTTCGGGAAGTTAGATGATGTACATTCATCGGGGTATGTAGAACCAAGGTATTCCTCTCAGTGGGCAGATGGCTTCCGTCAACTCGTGAATACACCCAAGGACTGCATTTCGGAGATGATAGATAAATCATCCATTGCTGCCTGGAAAGATTCAGAATCAATCCATTTCACTTCATGTTGAGTGTCAGCGCAGTCTTTTCCCCTGGTGTGAGACTGCGGTTTTACTGAAGAACGAGACACAGCGCTGTGACAACCTCATTTTTGAAAGAAGCTGGTTTCACACTTTTCACCTGGAATTGGTCCAGCTTAGAAAAATGTTCATGGAAATCTCTGGGGGAAAGTGCAGTGGCCTGCTCGTCCCTGTGTAAGAGCTTCCCTTCTGTATAGTCTCAGCTCCACTTATTTGCCATGGACATAGGTACACTCGGAATGCAGTATGCAGAATGGGGTCACCAGACCCCCCCCCCCCCCCCCCCCCGGTCTCCCTGAATGAACGCAGCAATTGACATCATAAAACGAAAAAAAGTCCATAGAACGTCCCCTTACTTTCCAATGATAGTAACAAGTCAGATACTTCCACACATGGCGCACCCATTCAGTGTTCAAAATACCGCCCTCTCCTTAGTTTCACTTCTTGTCTGAGAGAGCCTTTAGATGCCTGCAGGGTTCCACAACCACAGTTCGTTTCGACAAAGAAGCAGTTGATAATGTAAATTGCCTTTCTCTGTATCTCAGTAACTATAACGGCAGCACTATTATTGCCAATGGTGTTGATCACCACGCTCAGAGAAGAGAGATAGAGGGAGGTAACTCACTTTGAATAGAGACATACCTAAATATACCTGATGTTCAGGAATATGGGAAAAGGGCAAATCTTAGAATAACGTCCAATACTTTCAGGCCCTGGAGAATGTTATTTCAGATCTCCAAGCATCCACAGTTCCTTCGTTTATTTCACTTTTAATGTTGTTGTTTCACGGATTTCAGCATCATGGGTAATGGGAGCAGTTGTTGTTCTTCTTAATTGCCCTTCACTGTGTGGTCAATTGTCAAGACAATATGGAGCCAACCACATTGCTCTGGGTCCGCAGTCAAACTTAGCTCATACTGTGCAATAATGATTAATTCCTTTGCCAAAGGCTATCAGTTAAATAATAAAAGGAACCCTGATGGTTTATGTTTACCATGAGTGAACTTTGGTTTCATTCCAATTTTGTTTTTTTGAATTAAAGTTCTCTCATCAGCTGTGGTAGGATTTGAATCAATGCTTTTATAATAGTGGGCGGCACGGTTGCACATTAGTTAGCACTGCAGCCTCACAGCGCCGGAGACCCGAGTTGAATTCCCGCCTCAGGCGACTGACTGTGTGGAGTTTGCACATACTCACCGTGTCTGCGTGGGTTTCTCCCGGGTGCTCCGGTTTCCTTCCACAGTCCAAAAACGTGCAGGTTCGGTGAATTGGACATGCTAAATTGCCCGTAGTGTTAGGTGAAGCGGTAAATGTAAGGGAATGGGTCTGGTTGGATTGGGCTTCGGTGGGTCGGTGTGGACTTGTTCGGTCGAAGGGCCTGTTTCCACACTGTAATTAAACTAAAACAAGCTCGGCCTCTCAATAACATGTCCCGTGACATTGTTACTCTCATGCAGAGCCCCTATAATGAAATAACTGAAGTGGCAAGAACAAATTGTGGTCAAAATATTTGTAACTGGAAGAGTGGTCAGACGCGAACTGAAGCAGTAATGTGTGACGTTAACAAAGGGGCATATGACGGCTCATTCAGCAACAGCACTAGGACAGAGATGAAGATTGGAGGTATTATAGAGCTGGATGTGAACACATTTGATGAGAGAGAGTAGACGGGAACATAAAACAGTTCAGGAAAAAGGGAGACTCAAATTTCTGAACAGGCTTATTTCTTCTTAAATTTTTGAGTGAGAATTCTGAAATTCATGGAAATGAGGTGAAGTTTTGATGGAAACTTAAGATAACAGTTGAGTATTCCTGAAATACCAGTGAACTGGTTGTCTGATGAAAATGAGGAACTACAAGAAATTATAATTAAAGAAGATATGTTTTTAAAATCGAATTGATTTGAAGCTTGGAAATTTGCTGCGAATGCTGACTACATCCCAGATTATTGACGAGGCTGGAATAGAGGTGGCTAAAGAATTACTGATTATTCTTCAAGGCTGGTAAAATTCTGGAAATGATCCTGCAGCCTTGTCCGCAGCTATTCTAAATCTAAATATTTAAAACAGGACAGAGAGGGAAAACAGAAAAGTTGGGGGCCTACATGGTCCATAAGAAGAGGGGCAGATGTTCGCGTTTTAATTGGTCATTACATAATGGACAACATATTGCAGAAATGTTGGATTTACCAGCGGAATATGCCGAGCTGGAAGAATGATAATTATGCATAAATTGTCGAAATAGCAATAAACTTCACCATCGGTGATAGATTTGATCGATATAGACTTACCAGGAACACCAACAATAACGAGGATGAGATAATAACCGGCTGATTAATCATCATTACATATCCTGTCTACAATTTTCAACATGCTCAATGCTGTGAAAGCCAGAAGAGATCCAAGAATTAACTCTGGTCCATTGTTGGAACATTCCAGTGAAATGTTCTCAGATTAGGATCAGTGTTGGAACTTCCCAGTCACATGTTCTCAGATTTTGATCATTGTTGGAACTTTCCAGTCGAATGTTCTCAGATTCTGATCCGTTGTTGGAACATTCTAGTCTATTGTCCTCAACTTCTGGTCCATTGTCGAAACACTGCACTCTAATGTTCTCAGGTTCTGATCTATTCTTGGGACATTCCACGTAATGTTCTCAGATTCTGATCCATTGTTGTAACATTCCAGTATGTTGTTCTAAGACTCTCTTCCTCTCCCTCTCTCTATGGCTGCTAAGCACAATCGTGTTCACGATGACAATGCCCCTGATCGTATGGGATAACAGGTTGAAGGAAGCCCCTTAGTAATAGAAAAGGAATCCCTGCAGTCACACAGTTCGGATCGGTGGAGACTGAGAGCAATGACAGTAACTGAACAAACAGCTCAAGCTAACCCCTTTCACGAATACCCTCAAGTGTCACAATAATGCTTGGTCTGTGAGAGCTGCTGACATCGCTGACTATTGCGTTCATGGCACATCTCCAGTCGTAAAGTTAGAGGTGAGGGAGACAGATGACGCTTTGTCTTCACAAGCTTGATGATTCTACTATGTTTTGGAAGGATAAGACGTGCTGGACTCTTGAAGCCATCACATTCTGATCACAAGGCGTGCTGCCTTCTTTTGCTTTATTTATTTATGTAGAACTTCAACGTTTATCTTATCACCAATTAACGGCTTCAGTAGACATCGGCCTTTTTTCAGAAGCTCCCATAGTGTCATCAGCGGTGTGGGTTTGGGACGTTCAGTGTAGGCACGTGGCCACTTCCTGGTGAGTGGTGATCTGCTTCAGTGGAGTGATGGTTAAGTTCCCACAGAACTCGGGTTCTGAGTTTTGCCTTTCGTCACTGATTTATTGTGTCTCAGCAGGGTTGGAAGGCAGTAAATCACTCCTAGCTACTTCTTTCTCCATTAGATTTATCTCAGAATTGTCTTTTAATATTACTTTCTCCTGGATTGGAGAACTGCGAGTCAGACAATCTGTTTGAGTGTGATTCTGGTATGTTACCATATTGGAGCATTTACCATTTAGTAGTCCAATAAAGTATTATTCCAGTAAATTTTTCAATAGAATCATATTATTCCAATTCTTCTTACTGTTGTTATATTTAACCTACGTTGTTTTAACACATTGTGCTTTGCTTACTGTCCAACATTTTCGGAAAAAATCGTATTGTTTCTGAAACTCAGCACCTCACATCTACCTTGAAACTACAACAAGAATACTTCTGGGTCGAATGTACCTTCTCCATGTATTTTGATGGTGTTTGTGTGATCCATAACCAGAGAGCAGATATTAATGTTTAATTATTTAATTTACAACCCGTGTAGAAATATGGGATTTGAGAGCGGAATGCGACGAGCTGGAGGAGTGATAGTCATGAAAGGAGTTTTATCGGATACACAATCTAGCCCACAGTTCCAGCCCGAATACGTATAAGCACCGAAGAGTTATCTGTTCAGCATGGAGCACTGTGCAGACCAGGCTCAATACAAGCCGGCAAACTGTCAAAGATGGAAGACTGTGCAGAGCTCACAATTCCACGAGTTATCTGTTCTACACGGGAAGCATAAACATAGATGAAATGGTCTCTCCTGCATGGGGAGTTATGTGGATGACACCACTGCCTTTCTCTATAAATGCGGACAAGCTATCTGTTCAGTGTGGGGAGCGTAGCAGTCATTTTGAAGGAGCAGCGAGAGCGGTGAGAACGAGGGCCAGGAGGATGCCAGGAGGTTATTTAACTGCTATGTCTGGGCAGCAGCTGAACCCAATAACCTACATGTTTAGTGTGTCTGACCCACTCTCCACCTTTCACAGTGAAGACTGTGATATGCTGATACGATCAGGTTTTTTTTGTATGTCGATTTTATAGTGTGATTGGTACAAAATTTACTTCTTGCCCCTTTTTCGTTGATCTATTAGTCGACTATTTGAAAAAGAGCATAACCAGGAAGTATTAGAAATTAATTAACCAAGGAATGTATATACATTAATAAAGTAATTCATTAAGTCGAGCTGGCTGGTCAGGTGATGTGCTCTCGCTGTATGATGGTGGAACTGGCTGATCCCAGTGCGAACGGCAGTGACCACATCAGCAGCAAATGTTGATTGTCGGAGGAATTCCGACTCAGATTTGATGATCTGGAACCTGCGCTTCAAATACTGCAGCACACCTAGAAGGGGTAAATTTACCTGTACACTTTGGTTAAGTAGGTACTCACCCCTCTTAGATTAAGTAGTTCAAATTCAGTTCGTGGTCAGGGACAATAGCGTGTGATTGCAAGTGAGGGAGATAGGGGCATCTTGAGGTCAGGAATGGAGGACCTTATCCACCATGTACGAGATTCATGCTCCCTGTATGGTTGAGGAAAAGGGCTGCGGGAGGATGAACCAGCTGACCACGTCATCATCATGCAGCATGAGCTACTCAAGGATAGGGAGCAGAAAAACACGTAGTAAATTATGGGGGATAATGGATTTAGGGGAACAGATAGTATATTTTACAAGCTGGAGCATGTGTACCGCATGGTGTGTTGCTGGTGCAACGGAGTAAGACATCTCTGACCAACTTGACATGATATTGGATGGAGAGGGGAAGGATCCAGTTGTCATGGTCCATGTTGTGACTAACATTATAGGCAAGGCTAGGAAGGAGGAATTGTTTAGGGATTATGAAGCACGACGAAAAAAATAAAGGAAAAGATCCTCCAGGGTTAAAATCTCAGGATTAATGCCGGAGACACATGCAAATTGGTTGAGGGACAAGAATATTATGCGGGTAAATACATGGCTCAGAGAATGATGTTGGAAAGAAGGGTTTCTTTTCATTTGGAATTGGCATCAGTTTTGGAACAGGAGGGGCCTGTACTGATAGGGCCAGTCTCCAGCTGAAACGATGTAGAACTAATGTATGAAAGAAAAGGATAAATAGGATGGTCACTCGGACTTTAAACTAGTGACTCGGGGGGAAGGGAAAAGGAAAACGACAGCACACATGATGGTAAATAATAAGGTAGGCAGCAGATTTGCATGTGTGCAGAAAGGTTACGTTCAAGGCAGTCTATTAAACAAACATAAGGAGGGAAAACAGGAAATATTCCCAGATATGTTGGAAGTCATGAAGTTCAGAAAGCTAGCATCAGAGCGCTTTACCTGAATCGTCGAAACAAGGTCGATGAGGTAACGGTGCAAATCATTGCGAAGGGATATTATTGAGGAGACATTACGGAGATATGGTTGCAGGATGATCATAACTGTGTGACAAAGCTGGTCTTTTTTCTAAAAGCTGTTCGTATTCTGAAGGATACTTTGTCGTTTGATTTTTTTTTTGTTCAGAGGGGTTATAAACGGCTCCCGGCTCCAATTAGACTAGGTTGGAACAGAGATGAGAAGGGATTTTGAGAGGCCTTTTGTTTTAACGTTGGAGGTCACATGTAATGTATAAAGTTTGGAGATGACTCCGAGGTGAGTGGCAGATTAAGTGTGCAGACACTGTGAAACTTTGCAGAGGAACATAGATATTTTAAATGAATGGCAAAGGTTTGGCAGATATAATACAATCTTAATAAATGTGATGTCATGTATTTTTATATTCACAGAAGGATGGTCTGCAGCTACAACTAGGACTGAGGAAGACAAATGAAGTTTTGTCTTTCATTGCGAAAGGGAATAAGTCTAAAAGCAGGGAGGTTATTTTGCAGTTGTACAGGGTGCTGGTGAGCCCACACCGGCAGTTTTCATCTCTTTACTTGAGCGAGGTTATTCTAGCACTGGAGGGGTGTTGAGGAGATCCACGAGATTGATTCCGGAGTTGAGGGGATTGGTTTATGAGGGAAGACTGTACAAAACAGGATTATATTCATGAGAATTCAAACGAATGAGGGGAGATCTTTTGGAAGCATATGAAATTATGAAGGGAAGAGATAAATATAATTAGGGATGATGTTTCCATTGACACATGAAACTAGGATAAGAGGGCATTGCCTCAAAATTAGATGGAACAGATTTAGGACTGAATTGAGAAAGGACTTCTTTACCCAGAATGTTGTACGTGCATGGAATTCGTTGCCCAGTCAAGTAGTTGACCCTAGTTCAGCGAACGTGTGCAAAGCAAAGATGGATTTTTTTAACAGTAAACGAAATAAGGGATACAGTGGAAGTGCGAGTAATTAGAGCTGAGTCCACGAAATGATCAGCCATGAACTTATTGTATGGCGGAGCAGGCTCGAAGATGCAGATGGCCTACTCCTCCATCTAGTTCTCATGTACTTATGAACACCAATTAATTGATCTTTAGATGAGGAGCAGTTATCCTGCCTGGGTGTGGAGCTGTATACACCATCCGAGTGCACTGATTGGTGACACTGTGTGAGATCATTGCCCAGCGTGAGGAAACTTGCAGCCAATGTTGGAAGTGACAGGATGTTTAGCTCCCACCCATTTACAGCTCCATATCTCCATTAAGCCATGACAAGGGGTGCTATCAATGTGAAAATCGGTGCCAGAGAGAGACAGTGGTGGTTTCAGTTGAAATAAAACAAATGGGAGGGGTATTGGGATATATATGGAGAGGGGGAGATTGAGAGACAATATCATGGAAAGGTTGTTCACAGGTTTCAGAATGTTGAAATGTAGACATTTCGATCGTATCCGGTACATCAAGCCGGGATTTCAAGGAATGATGGTTGAATAGGTTACTGCTGTGAGGTCAGATGATGGAGAGATTTGAATGAGCATTTGTTCTGCAACTTTGTAACTGTGGGTGAGGTCAGCAGTCACTTCGACTCATTGGGCTAAGTCTAACAAAAACTTGTCTCAGTGCTATTTTCATTGAGGCTGTCAAAGTGATCGTCTGCACGAGGCTGACCGAGTTTGCTGCTGTTACCTTATCGAACTCACCTCATTACCAAACTGCCGCCACCGATAGTGAACCTCTAATTCAATGCCACCATGGCTGAAGGGGCTCACGATCGGCCGGATGCCCCTGAATATTCCGTGATCTGGGACTGGTGCCATCTTTGAAAGATCTACGGGCACATCTTTGAACTTTCTCAGTTCAGAGGGGCACTGCACAGTTTAGCCTGGCCTTGGCAAATAAGGGACAATTACACCACGATTTATCGATAGGGGCACGGACGGTCTGATGGATGGGATTGTACTGAGGGGGATCATTCTCTTCCCAGACGGGGCAACAACACCAGATTCAACGATCGTGGTCTGAGCTCTCACCCAGCTCAGTGAAGTATCTGCGATCTAAATAAATATCCAACAATACAGGACAAGCCTCAGTAACCTTCCCCACTCTGTCAGGATAAGTGTCACCATATTCGCTCTGCTCCCTTACACACATTGCATATCTGAAATAGCACCTCACCCCAAACAAATTTCATGCTACAACACTCTCACGAGTGCATGCAGGACCTCTTTCTCTCTCTCTCTCTCTCTTTTTCTCTCGTCCCTTCACTATACACCACACACTAACAACATGCCATTGATCAAGATTCTGGACTGACTCCATCTGGGCACCTTATTATTTCCATCCACACCCACCTACACTAGCACTAATAGCAGGCACACCCACTCCCACCTTCACTTGCTTTCTCCCATAACAGGAGAAACACCCTGAAATAGGACAGAAATGTCAAGCCCAATATCCGTTCCCTATCATGACATTGTCTTACTACCTCCATGGGGGTGTCCCTTCTGCACGTCAACTGGTAAATAGGTCAGTTACTGAAACTAATCTGTGATATGTACTGCTCTCCGCACGTGTCCAAACATCTTCAATAATCTCAGCTCATATACATCCACGGCCGTCTGCTGCTGAACCCCCTCCAGAATGGTACAGATTGTTTTATATTTTCTTTTAATGTCCTTCCTACCAAAGTGCTCCAACTCACACTGCTCTGCATTGATACTCATCTGTCACTTATCTGCAAGAACTCAAATTGCACTCGCATCGACCTCCTCACAAGCCAACTGGCATGCTGGTACATTCAATCATATAAGGAAGAGTAATGCTGAGAAACCCGGACACAGAGAGCTAAATATTGAGAAAGTAGCCAAAGATCAAACATATACTGCCAGAGTCGCTTCGTCTGTATAGCTGTCAGTGTATTAGTGTGCATGTCTGTGTTTCTCTATTACTTTTTGTGCATCTGTGTCGGTGTGACTTTAAATGTCTGCACCTGTGTGTCTGTGTTTGTTTCTCTGAATATCTGTACGTTGATGAAAATCTGGCAGTATTTGTGGTACTGAAAGTGATGCAATGCCTTTGTGGTGCTTAAAGTGTTACACTGTCGCCCTCTGCTCACCTTACCACTTTACAGCATCGACAGCGGCAGAGGGTGATGACCCTCGATGAGTCAGTCTGGAATAGAGAGAAGGAGGACAACAGCTCTCAGCCCCATTAAAACTGACAGCATGTGTGCACGCACACACACACACACACACACACACACACACACACACACACACACACACACACACACACACACACACACACACACACACACACACACACACACACACACACACACACACACACACACACACACACACACACACATTACCACACAGGCACATAGATGGCTGGTCGAGCCAGAGCTCCAAACATGTCTTTTTCTCAGGAAATGTGATGAATATTTTGTCCATTCTGTACCTGGTAATGTTTTATAATGATGAAAATTAACGTGGTAAATGATTGAAAAGTCCTGAGAAAGGCCCAATAGTGGTGGGAAATATATCAGGAACAACATTGCTCAGTATCAGATTAAGCTCTTATGCACTTCCAAACATATTATTTAGAAAACCAAACAGCTGTGCAATGTTAGAGAGTCACATCATTTGGTGTTTTCTCCACCAAAGGTTTGCCACTCATGCAGTAGTGTGGGGAGGCTAATAGAGTGTAGTGTTGTATGAATCTAATCACAACAGGGACAGACAGAGAGAGCGAGAAGCTGGGCGACTTTGAATCCAATTTCAATGGATTTACTCCGAAAGAAGACGGCACAGAGATGCAGACAGAGGTACGCACAAATATAGATACTGACACTAATACACATGACATGCGTAAACACAGATACACACACAGATATAGACACACACACAAACGCATGAACACATCATTTCCCGTTCTCCCAACACAGACAATTCCATTCAGCCTCTGAAACCTGCTTCTCAGTACCAGTTGGAGACCATTTGCTCCTGGTACCTGATGCATAGAAACAGAGCAGACCACTCAGACTCTGCAGACAGTCGAAATATTTTGGATGTAGATTGGAAAACGTTCTTGGGAAAAGAGTGAGTGTTACGGTGAAGCAGGCATCTTATCTCCTTTAGCGAGTTTTGTGAAGATTTGTAGTTCAGGCTGACATTTGGGATGAAGGTTTGCTCGCTGAGCTGTAAGGTTCATTTACATATGTTTCTTTACACGACTAGATATCTTCAGTGGACATCGGGTGAAGCAATGCTGAAAATTCATGCTTTCTATTTATATGTTTGTGCTTCTTTGGGGCCATGATGTCATTTCCTGTGGTGATGACATTTCCTGAAGCGAAGCTACTTCCTGTTCCTTTTCTCGGGGCATGATAAAAGGGATCAAAATAAATGTGTTTGTTGATAGTGTTCCGTTTGGGATACCATGCTTCTACGAATTCGCTTGTGGGTCTTTGTTAGGCTTGTCCTAGGATGGATGTGTTGTCCCAGTCGAAGTGGTGTCCTTCCCCATCCATATGTGAACAATGTGAAGCCGCACACGAACTACACGTTGAGACACTGGCAGTTCATTCAACGCCTGGAGTTCTCTCCCAAACAATATGGGACTCCACAAAACTACGGCAACCTGTCAGGAAACATATATCATAGGGAAAATGCAATTTCTCACGCTTTCGATGCCTTCTACTGGATGCAATGAATATTGGTCCATAATTTTCAAGTTTCAATGCAATCACTTTTTATTCTCTCACAGTGCTACAGAGTAAATAGGCATTTCGTTCACAATCTCCGCATGGTATCATATCTCAGAGATTAGTCTGGTGAAACGTCTTTACTCTGGCTGTGTGACAAGGATATTATTGCTTATAACATAGAGAACGTCTGTCCACAATTCCAACCTACTTCCACAAGAACATCCTGACACTGTAGGAAGGTGTATTTACTCCATCGCTTGATTGTTTTTGTAATGGAGGGTAACAGTTAATTTAATATACTGATTAATAGTTGCTGAAATTAATTCTGGGGGGTGACTTATGACCAATGACACACAGGTCCTTTTGGCCAAAAGCACTTACATAACTGATGCATGTGATATCCAATGAATAGTGGCCATCAGTCTAGACCAGGACCCTACTCTCTGCATTCTCTCCATTATTCAATTCTCAAAGTATTAATATATTTCCCCTTACCCAATCTCTGTTACATTCTTCACTCAGCTGTTTGCAACCATTTTAAAAATCTTCTGAAAATTCGCATGCACCATTCCCACTGGTTGTCATTCGTCTAATGTCGCAGTCATGGAGACGAGTGGAGTTTGTCAACATCCTCCATAAACTTCAGCATGTTTACCAAAGATAATTTCCCTGCCCCGAATCTATGATGGATCTATTAAAGCATATCGCCTAGGATCTAGTTATCATAAAGTTTAAAATATGCTGATATACTCCTCATATCTGACGTAAAATTATCAATTAGTTTGTTTTCTGTTTTCCCACTTTTTGCGGTCACAGTGTTTACTTTCCAGTCTGCAGGATGTTTCCATCATCTCAATAGTTTGGATGAACTTTGACGTTACTCATAGAATTGAGGAAATGGCAGTAGAGAGGGTTACCACTGACCTATAGTGTCTGTATTGGCTCCCAAAAGATCCAGCAATCTCATTTCTCAACACCATCTCTGTCTGCCTGAAAGGCATCACTCATCAAGTCCAGCAGTTTATCAACCTACAAATCAATGCGTTTTTCCAATATTTCAACGTTAACTTCTGATTTCTTTAAGTTCCTCACTTTCACCAGTCACCCTGTTCACCCATATTTCCAAGAGATTTTCTATTGCTTCCTCTATGGAGACTGAACCAACATATTCAACGCACCAGGAAAAGATGGCCTCTGTCAACTCATGAACCAGAATCAAAATAATTGATGGGCAATTTCAGTACAGTTCTCTCCCTGGTCTGAAACAATACGTTATGCTGACGGAGGTTACACAACTCTGTGACCTCCTCATTTTTGAAATAAACTGACTTCACACTTTGCACCTGGAAAAGATAGAACATTGGGAAATATTTTTGGTAATCTCAGAGCGGCTAGTTCAGTGTCCTGCTCCTCCCTGTGCAGTCTCTGCAGACTCAAATACATTGTAAAAATTGTCGCTGTACATTTAGCAGACTTGGGACACCAGAGCCACGGGGCTCCCTGAATGAATGCAGAAACTGACAACACAAATCCGGGGAAAACCATGCAGATGCGCTCCACTGACACTCCAATGACATTAATAAGCCCCATCCCTATATACATGGCACACAAACGCAGTGTTGAAAAAACCTAACTCTCCTCAGTTTCTATTCCTGACTGATAAAATGTTACATCTCTGCACAGTCCTAGCGACGTGAGATATAAATTGTTCTGCTTTCCATTGAAGTAGCTGACAATGTAACTGCATAATTTTCTGTACCTCAGGATAATAGCGACACCGCTATTGCCAGTGATCAAGGAGTGGAGGTGATGGTCAGCGGTATTATCTCCAGACAATAAATTCAGTGACCCAGATAATGACCCCAAACCGGACTTCAATCCAGCCACAGCAGATGTTGGAATTTGAATTCAATATAATATTGGTCATTGTCGAAACTAAAATACCTGGGTCATTCGTGTCCTTCAGGGAAGGAAATTTGCTGTCTTCACTGGTCTAGCCTACATGTGACACCAGACCCTCAGCAATAGCAGACTCTAAAATACCCTTTGAAATGGCTCATCCATTTCATTATATTACTACAAGGTTTCAAAGGATTGAAAGCAGACTGACGTAAGGACTGGCAGCCTACAGCAGGTCGAAGTGCAGTGGTTCAAAAAGGCAGTTCCTCAACACCTTCTCAAGACAAATTAGGAGAGAGAAATAAATGCTGGCCCAGCCAACAACACCCATGTTTCATTAATAAGGAAAAGAAGATGATCATACTAATCAAAGAGAGACAGAGAGGACAGCACTCACTTGAATCAGGGACTCTGATGTAAACGTACATGTGCGTGATACTCGGGTTTACGGGAAAAACGTGAATGATTAATGAGATTATTCACACATTTGTATTTGCATCCCAGCTGGTTATCAACAATCCCTTCGTTTCCGTTTCTTTATCTCTCTGTTTCCCCATAATTTTACCTCACTCCATCAACATACATTGCATTATTTCCTGGTTGATTTCAGATTCGATGCATGGTCAGTGGACTCAAAACGGTGACTCGTTTTTTTTTCTCAACGGAGGCTGCCAAACCTGCTCCGTTCCCCAGCATTCAGTTTCTTTTTTAATTTCAGCTCTCCAGAATCTTTCTTTGTTTGATTAAACTTTTTTTGTTATTTTATGGGACATTGACAGATCGAGTCTACACCGACCCTCTGAAGAACATTGCACTCAGACTCACTTAATACCCTATTCCTGCTTTTCCCATTGCGAAACAGCGTCCTACCCTATCCTTGCATCTCCCATAGTTAACACACCTAACTGCACACGATGGGCAATTTAGCATGGTCAATCCACTGAAACCGTTTGGACGGTGGGATAAATCTGGAGCACCTGCAGGAAACACTTGCGGACACGGGAGAATTGGAACACACTACAAGCAGTCCTGTGGGTGGAGGCAAAGAGGGCACTTGATTCTATGAGACAGCCGTGCTAACCACTGAGACACCATGCCATCCCCGCCCCCAACTGAGTCACTGTGTTTGGTAATAATAGGGAAAATGTAAATCAGAGATACAAACAGAAAACAGTGTCAAAACACAGCAAACACGTCAGGATCTTGAGATAGAGACAAATTTAACATATTGAGTCTGATATGCTCCTGTCATTAAAAACTCGTATTGGACTCAAAAACCTAATTCTATTTCTCTCTGCTCAGACAAGCGAAGGTTTTCCAGCACTTCCAACTTTCTTTTTACTTTTGGACTGCGTATATTTGTCTGACCTGAAGCTGCCAATTCTACTCAGTTTCAAGTATTTGGTAAGGAAACATTTTTGAATGAATAATTTAAAACTTTGGGCCGGGCATGTCCCTAAATACCGATTACATACTGAACTGTCATAGATTGCGATGTAAATGTTGAACACAGTGGCACTGACATCTCATGATCACTCCTCAGAAAATAATTGATTGAATAAATGATCCCAATCGTTTTCAATGTCACATCATCCGCCTGATGTCACTGACGTCATACTCATTCAGCAAGTTCTTACATCCCGGAGACTTTAGATGCAACTGTGATAACATAAAATATCTCTTTTTTTTAAACAGGACCTATTCATACAGGTGTTTTGGAAGGCGCTAATAAGGGCAGAGTTTATTTATCGTCGCCCATTGCTCTTGAAAAGGCGACAGCAAGCTGCCTAATTGAACCTCTTCAATTCCAGTGATGCAGATCCACACAAAGCTGTTTGTAGGTGCATTCTGACATTTTCAACAAATGATAATGAAGGAACAACAAGTTAGTCCCTAATCAGGACGACATGCAACTTGGAAGATAACATGGAAAAAATACCTTTTCGATTGTTCCCATTTACATTGCAGAATATTCTCCAATTCCCATTAATCTATTTTTTATTTTGCTCAGGGCCCTTGACACCATCCTCAGTCAAGTAATGTTTCGGATGAAGGTGAAGTCTTTTTGATCTAACTTCAAATTACATCGGAAGATCAGTTGAAAGAATAAGGAGCAAAATAGAAGAACATTGTTCGTAAGAACAATGTCCATATTTTTTCTTTGAAAGGTACATGGTCTACCGACTCTTTCATAAGATATTTGTCCTATTTTGTCATGAGGCTGTTTGCTTCAGCATTGTGACAGAGGGACAGGAAGAAGCAGAACTTCGTACCAATATTAAACAAAACCATTCTGTTCGCTTTGCATCAGACAGTGGCAAACATAATATTGTCAGTTCTTTTTAGATCTTAATCATTCGAAACACATCATTCACTGATGATTAGTCATAACACAGAAAGCAGTAACATCCAACATCAAGGTGCAGATTAAAACGGGAACGTAACGCTCAGGGGTAGGGGGAGTAACAGGGGAAGTGGCATGATATATAGTGCGACAAGTGTAAAAGGAGTTAATCAGTGGCAGGTATGCAGCAGTGGAAGGGGCACTGTAACGGAAGTAGGAGTGTAATGAAACCGTAGGAAGGGATAGGAGGAGAAGCGCACAAGTACCATCAGTGGTAGGGAAAGGAATGTATTTGAAAAAGCGAGATTGATGGGCAACCAAGCATTACTGTTCAAGCAAACCGATTTGATTAAGTTCCCTACAGTGTGGAAACAAGCCCGTCGACCCAACAATTCCACACTGATCTTCTGAAGAGTAACCCACCCAGACCCATCCCCTACCCTAAATATGCCCCAACTAATGTAAAGATCACTATGGGCAACTTAGCATGGCCAATTGAACTGACCGGCATATCTTTGCATCGTGGGTGGAAACCGGAGCAACTGGTGCAAACTCTACATACACAGTGACCTGAGACTAGAATTGAACGTGTGTCCATGGCGCTGTGATGCTGCCATGACAACCGCTGAGCTCCCTTGCAACCAATTGCCCAACATTTTTGATGGGCTGATTTATTTTGAAAGTTAAGACAAAAGGTCTTATTTTTTAAATTAGAAAAATGATTCTTATTCATATTATACATTCACTCTGCATTTCTGTATCTCCATCAATTAATCATAACATTTTATTTCCTCCCTCATGCGTTATATCAACATTTCTTTACTTTTTAAAACAATGTTCAGAACTGCGGGTATTTTTGTTTTTGATTAATCTGCTTCCAGTTGCAACATAGACATGAGAACGTGAATTGGTAGTCTATATCATATTTATAATGCATAATTTAATTCAATATTTGTCCTCATCGCTCTCGGTTTTTCAAAGAATCTTAATGAATGAACCCATGTCCATCCTGCAGATGAAAGAAAATTCCTTCAGCTCTGGCTATTGTAGTGCATTTACAAAGAATATGTTGTTGGCCCACAGAAAATGGAAATGTTGCAGTGCACGGTGCCAAACGTTATTCCAAAATTAATGATGTACAAGCTTTGTGAATAAAACACCCAGAGGGACGGAGTTCAAAAGCAGAATTCAGCTCCATGTCCAACATACTATTTGTGGCTCCCTCAAAAATGACGTCGACTGCAATTCAAGAAAATAAGAAAAACAAGAAAGTGGAATTCTCAACTTTTCCACTGCAACAACATCTGTAGACCAGGAAGAAAATCAACGTACTTTTGCAGATAAATATTGTGATAAAATCTGGCAGATAGAGTAGTTTTGGAGGATGATAAACAATGTTGTGGATGACACAAAGATTAGCCGAGTGGTTCACAGTGAGGAGGAAAGTATCATGTTCCAAGAGGGTACAAACAGATGTTCAGGTGGCCAGGTCAATGACCGATAAAAATTAACATTTATAAATGCGAGTTGCTGCACTTCAGAAGAAATAACCAACAAGATCGTACTCAAGCCGTGACGATAAGCTAGATTTGCTTTCGGAGCAGAAAAGGTTGAGGGGAGAACCATACAGGGATGTATATGCGCATGAGAGGTATGGATGAGTGAAGTTGGGTTGGTGGGGGGTGTGGACCTGACGAGGGAGTCACGAAGGGAGTGGTCTTTGCGGAACGTTGATGGGGAGGGGAGGGAAATATATCCCTGGTGGTGGGGTCCGTTTGGAGGTGGCGGAAATGACGGCGGATGGGAGTCACGAAGCCACACCCCCCACCAACCCAACCTCCACTCCCGGCACCTTCCCCTGAAACTGCAGGAAATGTAAAACTTGCGCCCACACCTCCTCTATGTATGTCTCTATCAAATCCTCTGTTAGCCTTCTTCTTTCCAATGAGAACAGACCAAAGTCTCTCAGCCGTTCGTCGTAGGACTTTCCCTCCAAACCAGGCCAAATCCTGCTAAATCTCTTCTGCACCGTCACTAATGCTTTCCGTATCCCACCTGAAACGTGGCGACCAGAAATGTACACAATATTCCAAGTGCGGCCGCACTAGCGTTGAGTATATTTCCGACATGATATTGCAGCTCCGGAAATCAATACCTCTACCAATGAAACCTAACACACCTTATGTCTTCTTAACAGCACTATCAACCTGGGCGGTTAATTTCAGGGATCTATGTACATGGACTCCAAGATCCCTCTGCACATTCCATACCACCAAGAATCTTTCCATTGACCCAGTACTCCACCTTCCTGTTATTCTGCCCAATGAGAATCACATGACATTTAGTTACATTGAACTCCATTTGCCCCCTATCAGCCCAATTCTATAGTTTTTCCAAGTCCCCTGCAACCTGTAACATTCTTCCAAATTGTCTACTACTCCACCGACATTAGTGTCATCTGCAAGTTTACTGATCCATCCACCTATGCCTGCATATAAGTCATTTATAAAAATAACAAACAGCAGTGGTCCGAAAGCAGATCGTTGTGGCACAATACTAGTAACTGGACACCAAGTTGAATATGTTCCATCAACCACCACTCTCTGCCTTCTTTCAGAAAGCCAGTTTCTAATCCAAACTGCTAAATCACACTCAGTCTCATGTCTCAGCATTTTACCCAACAGCTTGCCATGTGGAAACTGATCAAAGGCTTGACTGAAGTCCATGTATACCACCGACAACAGTCTACCCTCAACTACATGCTGGGTGAACTTCTCAAAAAAATCTCATTGAGGTTTGTGAGACACTGCGTGCCCTTGATGAAACCATACTGACTATTTGTAATCAAATTGTTGCTTGCGAGGTGCTTATAAATCCTATCTCGTATAATCCTTTACAAAACCTTTCCCACAAAGGAAGTAGGGCTCGCTGGTCTATCTACTTATATGGGACTTATCTACTTTCACTCCTTCTAGTATTTCTAACACCTCGTTGTAAATAACCTCGACCTTTCTAGTCTAATATCTCTGTTTCATTCTTCCCCTCTACAATATTCTACTTTTCCTGAGTGAACACTGATGCAAAATGTGCATTTAGCACCTCTCCGATCTCAACAGGGTCCACACTCGACTTCCCACTTCTGTCTTTGACTGGCCCTATTCCTACCTAGTTAACATTTTATTCCTCACATACCTATAGAAAGCGTTAGGGTTCTCCTCTATTGTATTTGCTAAAGACTGCTCGTGTCCTCACTTTGCTCTTCTTAACTCTCTCTTTAAATCCTTTTTCTGTGATCTGTATCTCTCCACCGCCTCATCTGAACCATCTTGCCTTTGCAACACATAAGCATCCTTCTTCCACTTTACAAGAGCTGCAATTTCTGCAGTAAAGCACGGTTCCCTTACGTTATGTCTTCCTCCCTGCCTGACAAGGAAATACCTATCAAAGTTACGCAATATATGTTCCTTCAACCAGCTCAACATTGCCAATGTCTGTATCCACTGCATTTTGCTACCCAATTCTGTGCATCCCAATTTTGGCTTAATTGCATTATAATTGCCCTTGGCACACCGATAACTCTTTACCTGTGTTACGTAACTATCTCTTTCCATCGTTAAACTAAACGTAACTGAATTATGGTCACTCGCTCAAAAGTGCTCACCTAAAACTAAATTAAATACCAGGCCTAGTTCATTACCAAGCACCAGATCCAGTGTGGCCTCCCCTCTTGTCAGCCCTTCGACATACTGTGTCAGGAAACGTTCCTGTACATTTTGGACAAAAGTTGATCCATCCGACGCACTAGAATTGTAGCATGTCCAGTCAATAATGGGAAAGTTAAAGTGCCCGATAATCGCCAACCTGTTCCTTTCATTCCTACCCAGAATCATGTTGCCAATACTCTCCTCCACATCCCCGGAACACTGCAGAGGTCTATAAAAAAAAGCTCCAAACAGAGCGACCCTGCCTCTCCTTATGTAAACTCAGCCCACACTACCTCAGTACACTAGACTTCGTCAAAAGTTCTTTCAGCCACCATAATACCATCATATACAAACAAGGCCACACCTACCCCTATTTTGTCGTCTTGCCTGTTCTTCATGAAAGATCTATACTCTGTAACCTGCAGCATTCATTTCTCACCCTGCCCTATACATGTCTCCTGAATAGCCACAACAGAGAAGTCTCAGGTACCTGTCAATACTGCAAGCTCACTTACATTATTTGGGATACTTCTGACATTGAAGTAGACACACTTCAAACCAGCTTGCTGTCTGTCCGCACATTCTGCGACCGTGAAGTCTCGTCCCTGTTCTCCCTACTCTCATCCTCCTGTACACTGGAACTACACCACAAGTTCCCATACCCCTGCTGAACTAGACGTTGGTAAATGTGATGCAGAAAAAGCACAGCAAGTCAGGCAGCAACCGAAGAACAATAGAATCGAAGTTTTGGGCATAAGCCCTTTATCAGGAATGCCCTAAATTTCGATTCCCCTGCTTCTCCAATGCTGCCTGACGTGCTGTACTTTTCTAGAGTCAAAAAGTTCTACTATGATCTCCAGCATCTGCAGTCCTAACTTTTTCCCCAGGGCTGGCGATTTAGTCCATATGGATTTAAGGTACAGCAGAACAGGATGAGGCTGTTCAACCCCTGGAGCCTCATATACAGTTACAGGAGCAGGCAAATCAGCCTCTCTACCAAAGTAGGCCATGCAGCACCAGTCTTCGTATGCAAAGAATAATCCTCTGCCATTTTCTCCAACTCCCACACGAGGCTACCACTAAACACATCTTCCCTTCCCTCCACTTGTTTCCATTCCGCAGAGATCATTCCCTCCAGGACAACCTAGTGCACTCCTCTATCGGACCTAACACATCTCGGATCACCCATGGCACCTTCCCCACCGCAGAAGGCGCAACACTTACGACTTTACCTCTTCACTGCTCACTATCCAAGGCCCCAAACACTCATTTCAGATTAAGCAGCATTTCACTTCTCCCTTTTTCAATTTGGTCCATTGCATTCGGTGTTCCCAATGTAGTCTCCTCTATGTTGGAGAGACAAAACGTTGAATGGGTGATCACTTTGCTGAGCACATTCAGTCGGTACGCAATCAGGTCCCGGACCTTCCCGTGGCACTTCAACAAACAATCCTGCTCCCATACCCACATGTCTGTCCTTGGCCTGCTGCAATGTTCCAGTGAAGCTCAGCGCAAACTGGAAGAACAACATCTCATATTCCGACTAGGTACGTTACAGCCTGTCAGTCTCAACATTGAAATCAACAACTTCAGATGATTATCCCATCTCGACTCCTCTGCTTTTATTCTCCTCCGTAATTTCATTTCATTTATTTTATTTTTTCACTGTTCTGTACTCTTCTTTCCTGATTGTCTCTCTTTCTCTCGCTCCCCACTCTCTCATCAACTTTTTCCTCTCCTCTTTCACCTTTGCGACCATCCTCCCCTGTTTCCTTTTGCCTCTGTTTCACCCATTTCCACCGCCCCCCCATCCCCCACATATTTTGTCACATAGCACTGGCAACGGCCTTGGTCATCCTAATCTCCCTATAATCTTTCTATGCACTGTCATTATCACCTATTTATTGCTACCTTTGCTTCTGGAACCATGACTCACCTTCTCTCAGCCTCCCTATTTCTCCCTTTCTTTTAGCTCTGACAAAGTGTCAGTTAGACTCGAAACGTCAGCCCTTTTCTCTCCTTCCAGATGCTGCCGGACCTGCTGAGATTTTCCAGCATTTTCTCTTTTGGGTTCAGATTCCAGCATCCGCAGTAATTTGCTTTTATCCAGAACCAGTATCTTGTCACACAGCAACAGTATGAGTCCATTCAGCATTTTCATGTCAGTAATAAAGAAACTGGAAGAGAACACAACATTCCTGGAGTATGGGGTATACTGGAATGACAGGAGGCTATTTTACCCCTCAAGCCTCCTTTCCGTTCAGTGAGATCGGAGTTGATCTTCTGTCAGCCCCAATTTCTCTGCCATGCCCAATTCTTTGTCGCCTCTGAAATGTCGAAATGCGTTGGCACAGCCCACGATCATTTCAGTGATGTATCTCCCAAACCTCTCTGGTATGGAGAGGCACCTATTGTCACTACCCTCTGACGGAAGGAATCACTCTGCACACATACGCGTTGGCCTGTTGACATGAACAAACGATATGAACAAGCGTATAAGTGGAAATTACTGATATCACAGCAGGGTTGGACTGAGAAAAATTTAACTGAACAGGAATCACTTGTAACCTCACCACTGTTTGTGTCATCCAGAGCACAATGTGACTGACGGATGTCATCCTTTTAGATTCTAGATATCACTATGGACATTCCTCAGGGTAGCTTCCTCGGCAAAACAAATTCAATGTCTTTCCCTCTCTCATAAAGTCTGAACTGAGGATGTTCAGTGAAGATCAAACAGTGATCACTAAAAATTGTAACCTCCGTCAGGTGCTAAAGAATCAAAATCAGGACAACCTTCAGGCTTGTCCTGTTAACGTATCGGGAACATACATGTAATAGTACTGCTAGACACTGCACATTTCCACAATGAAAAAAAAAGAACATTGAGCATCTCAAACTTGTTTCACAGGAGTACTAGAAATCCACTAAGCTCATCAAAACTATTAGATGAGGATAGGAACAGCCCATTCACTCCCTTTTGCCTATTATTCAAGAAGATATTAAAATAAAACACTGCAAATGTTGGAATCGAAATTATATATCCAGGAGGCTGGAATAACACAACAAGCCGGACAGCATCTGGAGGTGGAGAAGTCAACGCCTTGGTATCACCATTCATCAGGGCTGAGGGGCTGGTGTAAGGAAGCTAAGGAAAGAAAAGGCAGGACGAGTGAGGAGGAGGCAAGATGGTGAGGTGGGGATAGGTGAAAACATGTAGAGGGTACCACCGGGTTTGTCAATGTGGAGAATGATAGTATGGTAGCTGGAAGAAGGTTTGATCAGCAGAATGTAAGGGAGGGAAGGGGCTGGGAATGGAGATGGGGGTTGGAAGGGATGTCATTTGAAGTTGGTAATCTCAATGTTGCCTGGCACGCTGTGTTCTTCCAGCCCCTACCTGCCCATTGTTACTCAGAAGAATAAGCAGTCAAGTCATTCCCCTGCACTTCTTCCATGTCCTTTCTTTTCTATATATTTGTCCAAATGTGGAAACTTGCATCACGGGAAAACACGTTATATTTCACACAATCAATATTTTGTTTTGAAAATCATGTGTTCGTTTTAACTCTCAAGTTTTAATGCAAACACCTTTTATTCTTTTGTATCTATAAAGATTATTTCCTTTGCACTCTCCTCATGGCATTATTACCGCAGGGATTAATCTCGTGAAACTCCTTTACATTGTCTCACTGTGGCAAGGAGATCATTCCTTATTAAGGACGGATAAACTGTGCACAGTGCCCCAAGTACTTTCTGAACACTACTCTATTACTACAGGAAGGTGCCTTCACTGTTTCACATTAATCGGTTTGCAATGATGGACTGCACAGGATTTCCTGTGCTGATTAATTGCTGCCAGGTATGAATTCTGGTAGTAACTCATGACGAAGGACATCCCAGGTCATTTTTGGTAAGCGCTCTTCTGATCCTCAAACCTTCTAATAAATGCAAAATTAAGAAGGATGGTGTTTTTTTTGCCAAAATATTTCTTTGCCTCGCAAACAGCTGTGCTTCAGACACAGTCATGCCAACTACAACATCAACTATCGACAATGGAGCAGCTTGGAGATACTGAGGAAGCGATAGCCCCGCACTTTTACATCCAGATTATTAATCCAGCGAACCAGGTAATGGTGCAGAGATCAGATTCGAATCCCACAACGGCAAATGGTGGAATTTGAATTCAATTTTAAAAATAACAGGAATTAATTACCTAAGGAGACAATAAAACCATTGTCAAAAGCCCGAAAACCCTCCCTGGCACTCTAATGTCCTTCAGGAAGGAAATTTGCCGTCTTCAGCTGGTCGGACTTGCATATGAGTCCAGACCCACTGCCATGTGCTTGACTCTCAAGTGCCGTTTGAAATGGCCATTACAACCACTCAGTTGCATGACTCACTACAAAGTCTCAAAGAAATGAAAGTGGACGGACCTAAACACTAACTGCTTACAGCCCACGGACGGCGATGGGTCAGGAAGGCAGCTCATCAATACCTTCTCAAGGACAATGTGAAAGGGAATTATATGCTGTTCCAGCATTCTTTTAATGGATGAAAGGCTGTTATTTCATGAAAACACTTGAAACCGGGAATTTGATGTCTCCCCTACATGTTCATGACATTCATTAATATGGGAATAGGAGAAAAATAAATTAGATGAGTCCGTTTTCTTCGTTCCATTCCAACTTATCTTCAACAATCGCTTTGTTTGTTTGTTTTTCATCTCCTTCTCTTTCTTTATCAGTTCAACTTACTCCTTCTCCTCATCACAGCAGACATCCCTGTCACCAACATTAAAGAAACCATTTCCCAGCTGTGTTCAGTTCTGATATGTGGTCAGTGGACTGGAAATGGCAATTGCATTTTTCTCTCGACCCGAGGTTTCCATATCTGCTCTGTTTTTCTGGCACTTACTTGGTCGTTTTGTTTCTGATAGATAGTATTATTCCTTGTTTGTTTAACCTTTAATTTTGTTATTGCATGGGATGTTTGCAACGATGACAATGGCAGCATTTGTTGACCTCACTGATTGCCCTGACTGATTGCCCGTTACTTATGGTAGTACAGAGCCGAACACACGGTTGTCGGTCTGAATTTACTCTTAATCCAAACCAGGTAATAATGTTAGATTTCAAGGTCATGAGTGAAATGGAAAAGCTTATAAACAAAATGCTGTTCGAGTTACTGTTGCATTATTAAAATTCCCTTTTATTTCCAATCTGTGTCATGTGAATTTAAGTTCTGGAAACATCTCTGGTGGGATTTGGTACAGTGTTTTCCGTGTATTAACTGTGGCTGTTTCAAATGGCTGTGAATTACATGTCCAGCGGTGTTACTACTCTGACACAATATCCCCATCATGAAGTCATTTTAGGCACAAGAACATGGTTGTGATCGAAACATTTGTAACTGAAAGAGTGTTCAGAAAAAAGCTGAAACTCGAATGTCTGAATTATACCAAGGCATAGATAATGGTTTATCTAGCAACAGCACTGGCACAGAGATGGAAACTGAGGATAGTATGGATCTGATAGTGGATAGGTTTATTAATGGAGAGAATACTGAGATATCAACTAATTCAGGGCAAAAATAGATCTCCAGGTTGTGGACAATCTTGTTTTCAGATGTTTGCGAGTTGAGAGGGGAGGACTTCAGTATGTGGGAATGAATGGAGATCGTAATTAAAACTGAGCACAACAGTTTCCGTCTTTGCCAAGTATAGACAGAGGAAATAACAAAGAAGCTCACCATAGTTTATCGGATTAATAAATGAAAAGCAATGGAGAGACTTACCTGGTACACCAACAATGGCGAGGATGAGATAGTAACCCGCCTGAATAATCAGCAGCACACCGTATATTCGCCATGGTAATGTTATCATTGACATGGATAAATAGTAAAGGCCCTCCGATAGACTCCTGTTCATTGTTCTAACATTGCAGTCTATTGTATTCAGAATCGGATACGCTATTGTAACTTTCCAGTCGAAAGTTATTAGATTTTGAATTTTCCTCTCCCGAACTCTGCAACTGCTGAACGCTGTTCGTGTCTGAGGTGATGAATCTGCTGCTACAATGAGATAACACTTCGAAAGAAGTCCCTTACTAATAGAAGAGGAAAACCCTCCAGTGACACAATTAGCATCCATGGAGACAGACACCAAAGGCAGTCACTGTTCAAACAGTTCCAGTTAACTTCTTTCAGCATGGTATTTTCAGTTCACAATAAAAGCTGGAGTGGAATGGATGTTGATAATTTTGGCTATCGATCTAATCCCTCATCACTAATTGTTCTAGTGAATTCCGTTGTGAGGAAGAATGATGGATGATTCCTTTTACCAGGCTGGACGATTCTGCTGTGTGGGCCATGTAAAATGATATAACTACTGAAGCCCCACACGCTCCCTAAATAAGAATCAAAATCAAGAGATTTTTACTGTGCTAATCTCCCTCCTCCAACACATTTGCCAAACAATAGATTATCATCAGGCATATTTGCCCCGACCATACACAGGAACTGCGGATTTGTCTGGACATTGGTCTCATTGCACTTATGAGGTAAATCTGTATCTTCAACACCGAAACTGCATCAGGAATTTTAAGATAAAGTCACAAACATCTGAAAACAGCTTATTGGCTTTACTGCAATAAGACGTACACTTTGTGACTTCAGTTCAAAATTCAAATGCGACATGTACAATAACCTTGTTCTTTAAAACCCAGGATTAATGAGTCAGGGGAATTGCTTTTATCTGGACAGGATATTCAACTTTAGAAACAGACACAGATAACAAATCTGTCGGTTTACAGGGAGTTGCAGCAGAGTAACAGTAAGTGCACAGTACATTCGGTCTGGTGTAGAGATAATAAGCTGCGTGACCACAATCTTCTCTGGAATTATTCTGAGAAATATTTTAAAGACCTTCAGAGTATGAGAAGACAGGTTTATTCATAATGGACAGACAATGTCATCATCAATAGTCTATTCCTGTTGGTTCATTAAGTGTAGCCGCCTCTATCGTGTCTTTTAAATCAAAATCAGTTTGCTGAGGTCCACGCAGTTAAGACGGTGTTGACAAGGAGTTTTCTTTTGGAATTTGAAGAAGGAACAGGTTCCAATGCAATACAAGTGACACCGGCACATATAATGCCAATAGGAACGGAGCATATTGTCCGATTATAGCCAGGTTCAACGTCTCGAACAATCAAGAACAGCTGAATACTAGAGATAATGAACATCTGACAAACAAGCAAAAAATGGTGTAGAAATGCAACAGATAAGGCAGGCTCTCCAGAGAGAAGCAGAGCTAACATACCCACTCTGATACAAACCTATTCGAAACAAGCCATATTCAATTAAAACAAAAGTTAATTATGCTCCAATGGTGCCAGAACTGCTGGGTTTCTTTCCAGCACTTTCAAATGGCTTAATGGCAGGAGACAGAGAGGAATGGTGGAGGCTTGTTTTTCGGTATAGAGGCTTGTGACACACAGTGTTCGTCAGATGGTTGGTCTGGGTTCTCATTGTTTGTCATTTATTAAAATTATTTCCATGAGAATTTACACAGCATGATAAGTACGTTTGCGGATGACATACACATTAGTGGTGCAGTGAACAGTGCAGAATGTTTTCCAAGATTACAAAAGGATCTTGATCAAATGGATCAATGGGCTGACAAATAGCAGAGAGTGTTCAATCTGAATGAATGCGAGATGCACGCAATAGTGTGTTTTCGCCACTGTCTGGTGCATCAGTAACAGGATGTTTGAAATCCCCATATCCTGGGGTTTAACACAAATATGTTCTCATTGACATTTCAGAGACCCTACACTCTTCCTCGCTCCCCTCATGCTATTAGTGTAGTTGTGGAAACTCTCTGCTTTATCGTCATTCTTATCTGTTCATCTACTTTACTAACACCTTCCACCCCGAACTCAAATTTACCTGGAGCGTCTCAGACTCCACCCTCCACTTCCTAGACCTCTCCAGTTCTATCTCGGGCGACCGACTCAACACGGACATTTACTACCAACCAACCGACACACAGCTACCTGGATTACACCTCCTCCCACACTACACCCTGTTAAAACGCGTTCTCATATTCACAATTCCTCTGCCTCCACCAAATCTGCTCCCAGTATGACCAATTCCACTAGCGAACAACGCATATGGCCTCCTTCTTCAAAGACCGCAATGTCCCTTCTGACGTGGTCGATGACGCACTCCACCACATCTCCTACACTTCCCGCACCTCAACCCTTCAACCACGCCCCTCCAATCGCCACCAGGACAGAACCCCACAGGTCCGCACCTACCATCCCACCAACCTCTGGAGACATCGTGTCATCTTCTGTCATTTCCGCCACATCCAGACAGACCACTACCACGAATATATTTCCCTCTCCACCCATATCAGCATTCAGGATAGACCACTCCCTCAGTGACTCCCTCGTCAGGTCCACACCCTCCACAAACCCAACCTCCACTTCTGGCACATTCTCCTGCCACGGCAAGAATTGCAAAGCTTGCGCCCACACCTCCCCACTCACCTCCCACCAATGCCCCAATGGATCGTCGTACATCCATCGCAAATTCACCTGCACCTCCACACACATCATTTACTGTATCCGCTCCACCGGATGTGGTCTCCTGCACTTTTGGGAGACAGGCTGCCTACTTGCAGAACGTTTCAAGGATCACCTCTGGGTACACCCGCACCAATCAACCCAACCGCCCCGTGGCTGAACACTTTAACCCCCTCTCCCACTCCTCCAATGACATGCAGGTCCTTGGCCTCCTCCATCGCCAGACCCTGGCCACACGACGTCTGGAGGAAGAGCGCCTCATCTTCTGCCTCGGAACCCTGCAACCACATGGGATGAATGTAGTTTTCTCCAGCTTACTCATTTCGCCTCCCCCACCTTATCTCAGTCCCAACCCTCGGATTCAGCACCACCCTCTTCACCTGCAATCTTCTTCCCGACATCTCTGCCCCCACCCCCTCTCTGGCCTATTACTCTCACCTACAGCTTCTTCCACCTATCGTGTTCCCAGCGCCCCTCCCTCAAATTCCCTGCTCCCAACTTTCCATCGCATCGCACTTGGCACACCAGCATCACCTAAAGAAGAGCTTATGCCAGAAACGTCGATTCTCCTGATCCTCAGATGCTGCCTGGCTTGCAGTGTTTTTCCAGCACCACAGTTCTCAACTCTGGTACTCCAGCATCTGCAGTCCTCACTTTCTCCTCCGTCATTTTTATCTGCCAATGCTATCTGATATCCCCTTTTGGCCTTCCTGATTTCACTGTTAAGAGTCATGCATCCTCTTTACATTGGTTAATAGATTCAACTGAACCAAGTTGACTATGTCTGAATTAAGATTCTCCTTTATTCTTGATTAGTACCTCAATAATTTTATTCATCTATCGTTTCTTAATCTTACCAGGCAAAAGTGAGGACTGCAGATGTAGGAAACCAGAGTTTAGATAAGGGTGGTGCTGGAAAAGCACGGCAGGTCGGGCAGCATGCGAGGAGAAAGAAAACCGATGTTTTGGCAAACGCCCTTCATCATGAATGGAGGTAGAGAACCTCCAGGATGGAGATATAAATGGTGAGGGGGTAGGGGTAGGAAGAAGGTAGCAAGGAGTACAATATATGAATTGGGTTGTGGATTGGGTTGATAGTTCAGAGTGCAAGGTGGGGGAAGGTAACAATGTGTAGAATGGGTGGATGGAGGTGGGGGTGCATGTGATAGGTCAGAGGGGAGGGTGGAGCTGATAGATTGAAATGAAATCGGCAGGTAGGACAGGCCATGAGGACAGTGCTCAACTGAAAGTTTAGAACTGAGATATGATAGGGGAGAGGAAATGAGGAAACTGGTGATTCCGCGTTAATGTACAAAGTGAGGTCTGCAGATACCAGAGATCAGAGCTGAAAATGTGTTGCTGGTTAAAACACAGCAGGTCAGGCAGCATCCAATGAACAGGAAATTCGACATTTCGGGCCAGAGCCCTTCATCAGGAATGAGATGGGGGAAGGTAACAATGTGTACAATGGGTGGATGGAGGTGGGGGTGCATGTGATATTTCAGAGGGGTGGGTGGAGCTGTTAGATTGAAATGAAATTGGCAGGTAGGACAGGCCATGAGGCCTCATTCCTGATGAAGGGCTCTGGCCCGAAACGTCGAATTTCTTGTTCCTTGGATGCTGCCTGGCCTGCTGTTCTTTAACCAGCAACACATTTTCCATTCCACGTTAATGCCTTGTGGTTGAAGTGCTCCGAGGCGGAAGATGAGCCGTTCTTCCTCCAGGCTTCGGGTGGAGAGAGATCCCCGATGAAGGAGGCCCAGGACCTGCATGTCCTCGGGAGAGTGTGATGGGGAGTTAAAATGTTGGGCCCAAGGGCAGTGGGGTTGTTTTTTGCGGGTGTCCCGGGATGTTATCTAAAGCGGCCTGCGAGGAGGCGCCCAGTTTCCCCAAATTAGAGGAGACTGCATCGGGAGCAACATATACAATAAATGACATTGGTGGATGCGCAGGCATTGAGGAAGCAAATGTGGTTGTGGTCGGGAGTCTGTTTCAGTTCAAGGTTGAAGAGCTTCAGGGCAGAGGAGATGACCCCCACCCACCTCTCTGTCCTATCACCTCCATTCCCAGCCCATTCACATTTGCTACCTTCTCCACAGTCCCACACACACCCATTTATTTCTCCTTCCTGGAGGCTTCATGCCTACATTTCTGATGAAGGACTTTTACCCAAAACATCGGTTTTCCTGCTCCTCGGATACTTCCTACCCTGCTGTGCTTTTGCCGCAACACTCTAGTCTAAATCCTTAATCTTACCAGCCTTACCCATCACTCTACCAACAATATCATATCTCTGATCGCTCGTCTTCACACTGCTGAACGCCTTTCACTTTTCAGAGATCCTTTTCCCTGCGAACAGTCTCCAACATTCAACCTGTTTCATGGCATTAAAATTTGTTACACTTCAATTATAAAACTTATTTTTTAATGGAAGACCTATTAGTTGAATCGCAATTTTCATAATGAATCATGATCACAAGATCCAAAGTATTGCCCTACTTTTCCTTAACTCATCCGCCCTGCCTACTGCCAAAGGAAGATCGAAATTTGTTCATTTTCTCAGAGGAACATTTATATAATGATAAAGATTTAGGTTCTTGAACACATTTATCAAATGCTTCATCATCCAAACAATTTGCATTTTGTTAGTCCCAGTCAACGTTGCGAAAATGAAGTTACACAATTAGTAGAAAATTATTATGCTTTCATATATCTGAGATCATACTCTTTTTTTGATTTTCAATTTCTTTCTTACCGTTGCGAGCATATAGAACAATCCCACCTCAGTGATCCTTAGTTTCTGATTTTTAATTTCTGCCGGTATATTTTACAGAAATGAGAATATAGTACAATCCCACCAAAGTGAACTTTACTTCTGTATTTTTACTCTCTACCCAGATATTTTCACTGGACATGTTTTCAAAAATAGCTTGCCTAATTTTATCAATAATTTATTCCTTAATTAAAAAAGCCAGCTCCCAACCCATGTCTCCTTTCCTATACTGTATAACACCTAGCACCTGGAACATTGGATTGCGACTCTTGAAAATCTCTCGGCTAATTCTCTGTAATAGCTATGATGTCCCAATGTCATGTTATTAAACATGCGCTGAGTTCATCAGCCTTCCCTGTAAACCACCTTTCAATGAAGTAAATGTTGTTCAGGTCTCCACAATTACTCTATACTCTGACTCTCTCGTCTTTCCTTTCTAATTGACGTGGTCTCCTTACATTCTGAATCGTATCCAGCCATCCTATCATTTACACTGCCATTTAGAATATCTGCACTTGCCTTCTCTATCAATATGAAGTCTCTCTACATAGAGTGAGAAAATCTTTCTGCTAAGATATTGGTCGCTTTCCAGTTTAGATTCGAGTATTCCTCTTTGAACAGGCCTTTTCTATTCCAAATTACATCCCAATTTCCCAAAACCCTAAATCCTTGAACAACACATCAGCTTTTCAGCCATTGAGTTTTCTCGAGAACCTTTTGTTCCTCCCCGCGGTTGAGTTTTGCATTGGGATTAAATCAGAAATTAAGGATTTCACTGAGGATTTTTTTTAGTCGTCTACCTCACCTCTTAAATTCACTCTGTACTACATTAGTCTTTTCCCTAAACATGTCATTTCTACCAATGTGTAGAATAATTTCTGGCTTTACAGTCTCACCTTTAGCAATATGCTTCAAACGTTCAGTGACATTCTTAAACTTTGCACCGGGAAACCAACAATCTATTATAAATGTACGTTCACTGCCACAGAATATCCCAGTGACACCCCTGACAGAAGACTGCCCTGTCGCAACTTTTCTACTAAATCTTGTCAAACGCTGCCGAACATAAGAATGGTTCCAAGTGTCCAAAAACTGGCGCCACTTCCGTTTTCTTCAGAGGGACAACCACCTTCAACAGTTCCAAAGAATGAATATCCGTTTGATAGAGGAATAGCCACAGAAGATCTATGAACGACCCTCTTAACTTTCCTGACAATCTCCCAGTTTTGCTGGATAACAACTTTCCTAAATCCTTCAGCCATCTTTTTCTGAGCCCTGTATGTGGCTTTAATATGTTACTACTACTAATATTAACTGTCATGCCAAAACGGAATGCACTTACAAGTATATATACATATATGTATAATCATTAAATTAACCCAACCGTTTAGCTAATTAACTAAATTAAAAATATCCCTCTTCAATAAATACCTTGCAGAAAATGTCTTCGACAGAGCTGAGGATGTGTAGGACTCTCCGTAATGAAAGCTCAACTTCTTATTTGACAAAAGGAACTTTGGTTTTTCAAAACAAAACAAAGGTTTTGCGGTTTAATTATTAAAATTATGAACCTTTTATAACATATACAGACTTTTCTAATTTCATTTTAGACCACCCGTAGAAAGTTCGTTAAAACAGTCATTTGGAAAAAGAATCGCGTTTGTTTGCTTCTTTTTGTTTTCTTGCAGTTTTTGTTGAATGTTAATAAGGCAAAATGGAGTAATTATCTTATATTAATAAGTCATAATGAGCATATTACCTTTAGAAAACATTATAACAAAGCTTTAACTATGCCTGCAGTCCCTGGAGCCGTACGTTCTAATAATTTGTTTAAAATTCAAGGTAAACTTGATGATATGAATTGATCTCCGACACAATGTCAATCATGCAGACTTCAATTGAACCTTTATTCTTATTACTCTCGCTCTTTCAAACAACCTTACGAGTCTGTTTCCATTCTGCTCTCGAAAAATTCCTTCAGCTCTGACTATTGCAGGGAATGTTAGTGTCCAGATCCACATAAAACAAAAAAAAATGTTGCAGTGAAAGTCACCTGTACCTAGTCCAGTGTTAATGAGATGAAAGCCTTACGAATAAAACATGTAGAGAGGCATAGTATATAAGAATAATTCAGCTTCATGTATAAAGTAAAATTATGACTCCCTCATAAAAAGGCCTCAACTGGATCAACTATTCTGTTCACCAGAATAGGATAAACAAGAAACTGTAATTCTTAATTCTTCGTCTCTGAATAACATTTGACGAACGGGTAGAAAATCAAGGCTTATTTGTGAGCTTCATTAATGATCATGAAGTGAATGTGAGGGATGGAGTTTGCGGGAATGGCAAGTAACGTTGTGGATGAAAGAACGAATAGTCAGGTCGTGAGGAGGAAAGTGTCAGGCTACATGAGAAAATAAACAGAATTTTCAGGTGGCCACGTTAATGGAAGATGAAACTCAACACCGATTACATATCAGATAATGCATTTCTTAAGTAACACGTCAAGACAGTCCTCAAACTATGAAGAGAGGATTTTCTTTGAAGCAGACTTGATTGGGAGGAGCTCCTGATCAAGGTGTTTGAGAGAATGAGGGGTGTGGACAGGATGAACAGAATGCAGCCCTTCCCCTTATCAAGCTTCTATTCAATTGAAGTAAGATATCACTCCTCTTGCATTTAAATCCTCTCACAATAAAGGTTACCATTCCCCAGCTTTCCAAATAGCTTGTTGCACCTGTATGTTAGATGTCAACTCCTAATAGACCAGGGCACCTTGGGTATAATTTACACCTATAGTTTCCAAGTGTACGATTAAGAAATATACTACACATCAATATCTCTAACAAATCGGATAACTTCATGTTATCGCAACATATGTTATTTACACTGATCTTGTCCATGTGGAGGCCTGTTTAATCTTCAATCGTCTTTATATATTCCACATCGCACACATTCCCACACAAGAATGACCTATTAAATCCTTCAGTCTTTTGACTGACTTTTAGTGAATAATTAATCCATTCGAATACATTCATCATGACAGAATCCGACAATTAAATACTTTCCGATGCAATCTGCTCCTATCTATCACCATGCTTATTGTTTAGGACAGGGAGTTGCGATCACAATTACTGAAGTGTTCCCTCACCGAGAGATTTGACATCTCACGTGGTTCATTGTCAGGCACCGAATCCAGTGTGGCCTGCCCCTCGTCGGCCAGTCTACATATCGAATAGGGAATCCTTCCTGGACATATCTGACAAAAAAAAACTGTTCTATTCAAAGTACTTGAACGAAGAAGATTCCAACAAATATTAGGGACGTTGAAGTAATCTATGACAACCATCCTGTTGCTTCAGCATTTTCCCCAAAATCTGCTGCCAGTTTACACCTCTGTGTCTTTGTTGCAATGGAGAAGGGGGAAGTGAATTGGTCTTTTAACATCTCCCAATAAAGTTAGTGCTCCTTTCCGCTTTCTGACTTCCATTCATCCTGACTCTGTTGTCAAACCCTTCTCGACGATCTCTCTTTCTGCAGCTGTGATATTATCCTGGATTAGCAATGCCAAACCCACAACGCTTTCATTTAACTCCCTATTTCTTTTGAATCAACAGAACCCCGGAACATCCAACAAACATTCCTGCCCCTGTGATATCCAAGTATCTGTAATGGCCACATCAACATCGCTCCAAGTACTAATCCATGGTCTGAGATCGTCATCCATATTCTAGATACTTCCTGGCATTAACATAAACACACTTTAATCCATCACATTGACTGCAACTTTGCCGCATCAACCGTCTATCCTTCCTCACAGATTCTACACGCTATATCTGCCTGTTCATCAGCAACCAATACCTCCGGCTCGCATCCCCCGGCCAAAAAAAGTTTAAAACCTCTTGAAGAGCATAAGTAAACGTCCCACCCGGGATATTGGTACCTCTCTAGTTCAGGTGCAACCAATCCACCTTGTACAGTTCGTACATTCCTCAGAATATATCCCAGTGATTCACATATCTGAAGCCCTCCGCCTAACACCAATCCTGCAATCACGTGTTCAGCAGCACTCGCTCTCTTCCCAGCCTCACGAGCCCGTGACACCGTTGGCAATGATGAGATTGTTACTCTGCACATCCTGCCTTTTAGCTTCGAACGTAATTCCCTATATTGATTTTCAGGTCCTCATCCCTTTTCCTACCTATCTCATTGGTGGCAATCTGTGCCACGACTTCTGCCTGCTCTCCCTCCTACTTAAGAATCTTAACGAAACCATCCAAAACATCCCTGATCCTGGCAACCAGGACGCAACATACTGCCGGATGTCCTTTTCGGGACCACAGAATTTCCTGTTTGTTCCTCTTACCATTGAATCTCCTGTCACCGTCGCTCTCCGATTCGAACCTTTTCATTCTGATCCACAGAGACCTGGACACTGTGCTTTTCCCTTGCTAATTGCACTCCCCCAATCACCACCGAATATATTAGTTCCCTTTCTCAGTCAATCCTGCGTCCACTTCCGCTCCTGTTCAGCCTTCACTCCACTGAGTCGTGAGGTCAGTATTTTATATTCTAATCTAACTTCCTGCCTGCCCTGGCTCACGCTCTCCCCAATTCCACAGATGCAATGCGTCTGTTGACTCAACAGGCCAGTATTTTATATTATGCCATCCCAGTTGCTCCTTGGTTCACGGTGTCCCCACTCCACCGGTGAAGTGTGGACTGCTGATTCACCAGATTAGTATTTTGAGACCGTAGGACACAGGCTGGAGGACGTTTCAGCAATAGGGAGGAGTGCAGGTTTCAGTAGACAATGCAAAGATCGTGAGTAATGCAGGTGGTGGAGAGTACATGAATTAGAGTGATGCAGATGCTGGAGAGGTTACTTAGATTGGGAAAGAAATACTCTGGAGGTGATGATTGAGGTACTGAGGAGTGTCAATGCTGTAGAAGGGTACAGAAATAGGAAGGAGGAAAGTAGCTGGAGAACTTGACAGAAATATGGAGCGGTGTAGATGTGGTAGACAATAGAAGTGAAGTTGTTTCATGAAATGGGAGGAATGACGTGGCTTGACAATTTTATAGCAACAGGGAAGAGCGAAAGTGCTGGATTTGCTTCCAGAAATATGGAGGGTTTTAAGTGCTGGTGGAGTCGATAAATAGATGGATGGTTGAAGCTGTTGGAGGATGCTACAAATATAAGAGGGGCGGAGAACTTCGAGGAGGTTACAGCGACAAGGAGGATTGGACTACGGAGCTGCTGAAAGTTAGTCAGTTTAGGAAGGCTGTTAAGGTTGGTGTGGCTTGAGCGATTGTATTGGAAATAGACGCTGTTGGAGGTTCCAACAACAGGGACGGCTCTCATTACTGCCGAGAATTGAGGAGAAGAAGAGATGTGAAGGGGCTCGAGGATGCTTCAGAAATTGGAAGGAGGTGAGACAGATTAGGAGAGTAAACTCCTCATTATAGAGATAAAGAGGACCGAGGGACTGGAGCGGATTAGAGAGATATGGTGTGATACACACTGTAGGAGGTTACAGCGACAGAGAGAACTGGAATAGCTGGTGGAGCTTCCAGTGAGAAGGAAAGTTGTCAGAGCAGCAGAAACTCCAGAGATATGGAGGGGTATCAGGGCTGGAGGAGATTACTGAAACAGGAACGAGTGTAGTAATGGGGATATGTGTGGAGATTTAAGGACCCTACAGAAATATGTAGGGATGTACCTGTTTGAGGAGATTACAGAGAACGGTGGGTTGTAGGGAGCTGCAAGAGGGTACAGAGATCGGGGGTATGTAGCGACTTATAGATATGGAAATAGGGAGTAGTATGGGGGTTGGATGGTACAGAGATAGTGTGGGACGTGGATAGTTGTGGTGTCTACAGTGAAAGGCAGTGGTGTAATAGGTGATGGAGGCTACAGAGTAAAGAAGGTGTCCAGAGCATGCAGGTGATACAGAAATAGGCAAGTGTGTTTGGGCTAAAGATGCTACAAGCTAGGGAAAGTCTGTCAGACCTGGAAGAGCTTTCAGGAATAGGGAGGAAAGCAGATGCTGGAGGAGATTACAGAGATGAGGAAGGGAGTAGTGCCTGGAGATGGTTACTGAGATAATAAAGTGTGCAGATGATGGAGGGGTAGACATATGAAGGTGAGTATTGTCTGGAGGAGTTCAGAGATGGGGAGAAGTGTGGGATTTGGAGAAGATCATAGTGGTATATAAGGCAGGAATAGCTTGAGCAGGTTACAGAGGTAGGGAGGATTAGAGTAGCTGGCTGAGTTTAAAGAGATGGGGAAGAGTGTAGTAACTGGAGGAGGTAATAGCGATAGAAAGGGGTGTAATGATGGAGAGGTTAGAGTCAACATTACTGTGGTGCTAGAACAGCACAGCAGGTCAGGCAGCATCCGTCGACCACGAATTTCGACTTTTCGGGCAAAATTCCCTTCATTAGTAATGAAGCCAAAACATCGATTTGCAAGCTGCTCTGATGCTGTCTGACCTGTTCTGCTTTTCCACTACCACTGTAATTTTGACTCTAATCTCCAGCATCTGCAGGGCCTGCTGGAGGAAATTGCTGAGTATGGGAGGGGTATAATGCTTGAGGAGATTACAGAGATAAGGAGGAACGTAGGGGCTGGTGGAGTGTCCTGGGATAGCGAGAGTTTAGGGGCTGGAGTAGGTGACAGAGATAGTGACGGGTGTATTAGCTGCAGAAGGCCACAGATGCAGGAAGGGTTATAGCTCTGGAGGAGGTTAAAAAGGTAGTGAGCAATGTAGTATGTGGAGGAGATCACAGAGATGGATTAGGTTTGATTAGCTGAGCTTGCTTACACTATGTAAACAGGCTCTTTGGCACAAGTCCACACCAACCTTCGAAAATCTGACACACCCAGACTCATTGCACTACCCCTGTCTAATGCACCTAATACTATGAGTAACTTGGCATGGTTAATCCACCTAACCTGCACATCTTTGGATTGTGAGCACCCAGAGAAAACTACGCAGAGCACCCAAAGAAATCAGAGCACCCAGAGTAAACGTACGCAGATACGGTGAGAATGCACAATCTCGACAGAAAGCTTGGCCAAAAGCAGGAATCAAAGCAGGGTCCTGGTATTTTGAGGCAGCATTGCCGCATTTAGGATGCAGGGTGTAGGAGCTGGAGGAGGTCTCAGAGATACAGAGGGTCATACCGCTGGCTGTGATTCCTGAGATAGGGAAGACTGGAAGTGCTGGTGGAGGTTATGCAGATATAAATAAGTGTTGTAGGATGAGATAGATATTAGGAGGTATGTAGAGGCTGGAGGACGTTACAGAGATCATAGCGAACATTGAGGATGGATGGGGTTTAGAGAGGTCATGTGAGATAGGGCAGCTGGAGGAGATTATACAGATTGAGAAGGGTGTCTTGGCAAGAGGAGGTTACGGACATGGGGAGGCTGATTGTGGCTGGATGTGGTTATTGCGATGAGGAAATATATAAGTGCTTTTGGAGGTTATAGACATATAGGGAGACATGTAGAGGTTGGATAAAGCTACAGAGATGAAAACGAGTGTCGGAATTCGATGTGGTTTACAAAGGTCGGGACGGGTAGGTTGGCTGCAGGAGGGATTAGAGATTTTTAGGCGTCAGGTGCTGGAGAAGGCTGCAGGGATTGGCATGGTTGTCGATGCAGGAAACTGATACCAACACAGGGCTGAATAACGATGCTAGAGGTAGATGGAGAGATACGGAGGGGTGCACATGACAGAGGAAGTTACAGATTAGAGAGTGATGCAGTGGAAGGAAGATGTTAGAAAGATAGTTGAGGCTAAGGGGGATGTAGAACGAGGCTAAAGGTAAAAAAGAAGGAATCCAAATGGTGGACAAAGTAACAGAGACGCAGGAAATGTCACGACTGGACAGGTCCACAGATATTGGAGAAATGTGAAAACTGGAGGAGGGTACATAGAAGGGGGATATAAATGTAAGTGTTAAATCATGTTGGAGGGATAGAGTGGGGTTAATGGAATGGAGGATGTTACTGAGATAAGGAGGTTTGGAATATCTTGTAGAGGTTATAGAGATGAGGAAGCGTGTTGTGACAGAAATTGGTCATACAGACAGAATGGACGGAATTGGGGGGAGGATAACACAGACAGAACGAGGTGTGCACGAGCTACAACAGGTTACAGTAATCAGTGGGGTTATAACTTATCTAAGGTGTTCAGAGGAAGTGTTGAGGAAGTTACATAGATAAGAAGGATTGGTGGTGGTTACAGAGAACAAAGACGCGTTTACGTACTGGAGCAGGTAACAGAGATTGGAAGATGTGCAGATGTTGGAGGATGAGACAAACGTAGTGAGCGCGTTGCTGGTGAATGTGACACAGATTAGGAGGAGCGTAGGTGCTGGACAATGTTTCAGTGATAGGGAGTGGGTGTACTTGCCGAAGAATGTTGAAGGAATAGGGAAATGTGTAGAGCTGTCGAATGTATCGGGGATAGAGAGTGGGTGCAGATGCTGGAGAATGTTACAAAGATATGGAGTGGATGTATGTGCTGAAGGATGTTACAGGGATGGGGAGAGGTGTAGGTTCAGGAAAATGTTACATAGACAGGGAGTGGGTAGCGGTTGTGAAAATCTTAAAGGGTTGGGAAGTGAGTGTCGTTCCAGAGATTGTCACAGGGAAAAAGGTGTGGTGTAGGTGCTTTAGATTGATCTAAGGATGGGTAGGGCTGTCGGTGCTGGAGAATGTTACACAGATAGAGAATGATGTAGGTGCTGGAGAATGTTAGACAGATAGGGAAGGGTATAAGTGCTGGAAATGTCACAGTGATAGGGAGGGGTGAAGGTGGCGGATAGTGTGCGAGGGATAGAGAGGGGCTAGGTGCAGAGAATGTTTCATAGATGGGGAGGTGTGTAGATAGTGGAGAATAAGACAGTGATAGGGAGGTTTGTAGGTGATGGAGAATGTAAAAGGAATACGGAGGAGTTAGGTATTGGAGAATGATACTGGCTTATGGAGTGCATATATGTGATGACAATGTTACAGGAATAGGGAGTGGGTCTAATTGACGGAGAATGTTACTGGGTTAGTGATGGATGTGGGTGATCAAGAATGATACGGGGATAGGGAGTGAGTGTGGGTGCTGGAGCATGTCACAGAGATTGCGAAGGGTGGAGGTACAAGTGAATGGTACAAGGAAAGGGTTGGGAAATGATCTCGGAGAATGTTACAGGGATAGGAAGGGGTGTAGGTGATGGAGAATTAAATAGAGATTAGGAAGGGTGAAGGTACTGACGAATGTTACAGGAATGTCAGGATGTAGGGGCTGGAGAATGTTACAGGGCGATGGAGGATTGCAGGTGCTGGCGAATGTCACAGGTATAGGGAGGTATTCAGTGAGTGGAGAAAGTTAAAGGGACAAGGATGGGCTTACGTGCTGGAGAATGTTACAGCAATCGGGACGTGTGTAGGTACTGGAGAAATGCACAGGGATAGGGAGGGCAGTAGGTGCTGGAGAATATCACAGTGACAGGGAGGCGTGTCTCTGCTGGAGAATGTAACACGTATAGGGAAGAGTGTTGGTGCTCGAGAATGTTCCAGGCATTGGAATTGGGCTTATATTTCAGAGGCAGCGAGGGGTTTAGGTGCTGGAGAATGGTAAAGTGATAGGGAGTGAGGAAATGTGACAGGTATGGGGAGGGGTGTAGGTGCTGGAGAATGTTACGGGCCAGGTAGTGGTTGGAGGTGCTGGAGAATGATTCAGGAACTGGGGATGATTTTAGGTGCTGGAGAAGTTTACAGTAATAGGGACAGGTGTAGTGGTTGGAGAAGGTTGCACTGCTAAGGAGTGCATAGGTGATGAACAATGTAACAGGGATAAGAGGGGTGTGAGTGCTGGAGAATTTTACGAGGATGGAGAGTGGGTGTAGGTGCTGCAGAATGTTGCAGAGAAAGTCAATGGTGAAGCTGTTTGAAAATGTTTCAAGGAAAGGGTTGGGAAAGGCTTTTGTACAATGTTACATAGATAGCAAGGGTTGAAAGTGATTGAAAATTTACAGAAATAAGTAGGTGTGTCGGTGCGGGAGAATATTACGGGGATAGAGATACTTTAGGTGATGGAGAATCTTACAGGGATAGGGAGTGGTTTAGGGACTGGAGAAATTTGAAGAATGATGAGGAGTGTAGGTATTGGAGACTTTTATAGGGATAGTGCGTAGTTGCATGTGCCAAAAAATTCGGCAAGGGTTGGGATGGGTGAATTTGCTGCAGAATGTTATAGAGTAGGGCTTGTCTATATGTGCTGGAGAATGTTACAGGGACAGACACGGGATGTAGGTGCTAGCGAACGTTCCAGTGATAGGGAATGGTGTAAGTGCTAGAGAATGTTACAGGCATAGGGAGGTGGAAGGTGGCAGAGCATGTTACAGGGATTAGGAGGGGTAAAAGTGCTGGAGAATGTCACATGGATGGGGCGGGGTACAAATGCTGAAAATGCGGAATTGAGAGGATGGTGTGTAGGTAATGGAGAATGTTACAGGGATCGGGAGTATGAATATGTGCTGAGGAATGTTACAGTGATAGAGAGTGGGTGTAGATCCTGGAGAATGTTGCAGGGAAAAAGTGGGAAATGGTTTCAGATAATGTTACAGGGTTAAGGAGCGGTGTAGGTGCTGAAAAATGTCACAATGATAAGGAGTGATCTAAAGGACACAAAGTGTTACAGGGACAGGGAGGGTTCTAAGTGATGGAGAATGTTACAGGGATGGGGAGGGTAGTTAGTGGTGGAGAACATTACTGGAATAGGGAGTAGATGTATGTTCTCGAAGATGATACAGAGAAAGCGAGGAATGTAGGTGCAGGAATATTTTACAGTGATAGGGAGTGTGTGTAGGTGCTGGAGAATGTTACAGGGACGGGGAGTGTGTGTAGGTGCTGGAGAAGGTTTCAGTGAGGGATGCGTGTAGGTACTGGAGAGTGTTAGAGAGATAGGAAGAGGTGCATGGGCTGGTGAATGTTGCAGAGATTAGGAGGGGTGTAGGCGCTCGAGAATATTACAGGGATATAATTGAGTGGAGGTGCTGGAAGATGACACAGGGAGGGGTGTTGGTGCTGCAGAATCTTCAACGGATAGGGAGTTGATGCAGGTGCCAGGCATTGCTACAGGGATTGAGAGGAGTCTTGCTGAAGGAGCTGGAGGATTTTTCAGGGATAGAGCGAAGGTGGAGGTGCTGGAGAATGTTGCAGTGATGTGGAGTGGTGCAGAGTATGAAGAACGTGCCAGGGATAGGGAAGGGTTTAGATGCTGGAGAATATTCCATGGATAGGGAGGCATGTAGGTCTTGGAGTATGTCGCATTCTTAGGGAGGTGTGTAGGGGCTGGAGAATATTGCAGGGACAGGGACGTGTGTTGTTGTTGGATAATTTTACAAGGATTGGAAGGTGTACAGGTGCTGGAGAATTTTAATGGGATAAGAATTGCTTGAAGGTGACGGAGAATGCTATATGGAATGGTAAGGGTGAAGGTGCTGAAGAATGTTACAGGGACAAGGATGGGTTTAGGTGCTGCAGGATGTTGCAGAGAGATGGAAGAGTGTACATGCTGGAGAATGTCACAGGGACAGGGATGTGTTTAGGTGTTGTGGAATGCTACACAGTTAGGGACGTGTATAGGTGCTGGAGAGTGTTGTAGAGATAGGGAGAGGTGAAGGTGGGGGAGGATATGCGGCGATAAGGACGGGTGAAATTGCTGGAGAATGTCACATGGTTGGGGAGGGTCATGGTACTGGAGAATGAGGCAGTGATATGTTGGGGTGTAGATGATGGAGAATATTACAGAAATAAGGAGGGGGTAGGTGACGGAGAATGTTCCAGCGATAGCGAGGGTCGTAGCTGCTGGAGAAAATAACAGGGATAGGGAGTGTGTAATGGTCTGGAGAATGTTACAGGGATAGTGAGGAGTGTGAGTGTTGAAAAATGTTATGGGGATAGGGAGTAGGTGAAGATGCTGGATAATTATCCAAAGATAATGAGAATTGTAAATGCTGGATAATGTTTCAGGGATAGGGAGTGGTGTAGGGGATGAAGACGATTGCAAGGACAGAGTTGGCTTTAGTTGCTGGAGGGTGTTACAGGGAGATGGTGGAGTGTAGGTGCTGGAGAATGGCACAGGGATAGGGGTGCTGTAGAGGTTGGAGAATGTAACAGGACAGGGATGGTTTTAAGTGCTGGAAAAAGTTATATGGTATGGGACGTGTGTAGATGCTGGAGAAGCTCACTGTGATAAAGAGGGGCGTCGGTGCTGGAGAATGCTACGGGGATAAAGAAGGAATAGGTGCGGGAGAATGGTAATGGGATAGGGATTGGGGGTATGTGCTGAAATATTTTAAGCAGATAACGAGAAGTGTCGGTGCTGGAGAATGTTAAAGTGATAGGGAGTGGTTGTACCTGCTGGAGAATGCTACACGGATGTGGGTGGATGCCCGTGTTGGTGAATATTACAGTGATAGTGAGAGGGCTGTAGGGGCGGAGAGATGTTACAGAGATTGGGCGGGGTGAAGGTGCTGGAGAATGTCACATGGATAGGGAGGGTGGTATGTTCCGCAGGATGTTATAGGGATAGTGAAATGTGTAGTGGATGCAGAATGTTACAAAAATAGGGAGGGGTGTAAGGGACGGAGAATGCGACAGGGATAGGGAGGGGTGTAGGTGCTGAAGAATACGACAAGGATTGTGTGACTGTCTAGGTGCTAGAGATTGTTACAGTGATAGGGAGTGGTACAGGGGCTGGAGAATGTGCCAGGGACAGGGATGGGTTTAGGTGCTGTTAAAGTTACAGGGATAGGGAGTGGGGTCGGTATTGGAGAATGTTTCCGTGAAAGGGAGTGATGCCGGTGCTAGAAAATGTTACAAGAATAGAGATGGGTGAATGTAGCAGAACATGTTACTGAGATAGGGAAAGTTGTAGGTGCTGGAGAATGTCACAGTGATCGGGAGGGTTGTATGTGTTAGAGAATGTTGCAGGGATATGCAGGGCTGTAGCTGATGAATATTGTTGCAGGGATCTGGAGGGGTGTAAATGCTGGAGAATTTTACAAGCATAGGGAATGTGTATATGTGCAGGAGAATGTTACATGAACAGTGAGGCGTGCAGGTGATGGAGAATGTTACAAGGAAAGGGTTGGGAAAGGCTTTTGGACACTGTTACAGTGACAGGGAGTGACTGTAGGTGCTGGAGACTGTTACATGGGCAGTGAGGGGTGTAGGTGCTAGCGAACGTTAACAAGTTGGGAAGTGAATGTAGGTTACAGAGATTGTCACAGGAATATGGAGGAGTGCAGGTGCTTGAGAATGATACAATGGTTAGGGAGGGGTGTCGGGCTGCAGGATGGTGCAGGGTCAGGGATGGGTTTAAGTGCTGGAGAATGGAACATTGACATGGACTTGCGTCGGTCCTGTGGAACGCTCATGGGATTGGGAGTGGGTGCGGATGTCAGGCCATATAACAAGGATGGGTAGGGGTGGAGGTGGTGGAGAATGTTGCAGAGACAGTAAGGGGTATAGGCGCAGGAGAATGTTACAGTGAGAGTGCAGGGAAATATTTTGGAGTATGTTGCAGGGATAGGGACGGGTGTAGGTGCTGGAGGATGGTGCAGGGTCGGGGCTGGGTTTAGGTGCTGGAGAATTTTACAGGGATATGGACGTGTGTCAGTCCTGGGGATTGTCAATAGTATAGGGAGTGGGTGCAGGTGACAGACAATGCTACAACGATGGGTAGGGATGAAGGTGCTGGAGAATGTTACAGAGATAGTGAGGGGAGAAAGTGGCAGAGCATGTTACGGGGATAGGGAGGGGTGTAGGTTCTGGAGAATGTTGCAGAGGCAGTGAGGGGTGAAGCCGCTGGAAAATGTTACAGGGAGAGTGTGGGGAAGTATTTTGGAGTAAATTCCAGGGATCGGGAGGGGTGTAGGTACTGACGAATTTTCCAGGGTTAAGAAGGAGTGTCGGTGCTGGGTAATACAACGGGGATAGGGAGGAGTGAAGGTGTTTGAGAACATCACATGGACAGGGAGTAGAGTCGAGGCAGGAGAATGTTACAGGGACAGGGACGTGTTTAGGTGCTGGAGAAATTCACTGCGATAAGGCGGGGTATAGACGCTGGAGAATGTTACAGCGATATAGAGGGGTGTAGGTGCTGGACAATATTACAGGGATAGGAGTGACTGTAGTTGCTGGAAGATGTTGCGGAGATCGCTTGGGGTATAGGTGCCGAACAATGTTGCAGTTATGGCGGGGGGCGGGCCGAAGTTGCTGGAAAATGTTACAGGAATATGAAGTTTCTCTAGGTGCTGGAGAATGTTATGGGGATGGGAGTTACTGTTAGTGCAGGAGAATGTTTCAAGTATTGGGTTGGGTGTTAGTCCTGGAGATTGTTATAGTGATAGGTAGTGGTTTATGGCTTGCAGAATGTTACAGGGATAGGGATGGTGCAGTTCCTGGACAACGTCACATGGGTAAGGTGGGTCGTCGGTGCTGGAGATTGCAACAGGTTATTGAGGGATGTTGGTGATGGAGAATGTTATAGGGATTGTGTGTTAGTGCTGAAGCTTTTTACAGTGACACGGAGTAGGTGTCGGGCGTAGAGATTGTTGCAAGGATATGGTGGGGTTTACGTGCTGGAGAATGTTTCAGGGACAGGGATGGAGTCGGGGCTGGAGGATATACAAAGTGGAATAGAAAAAGGAGGACGTTACTGCGAGAAGGAGGAGACGCTAAGGTAATGGTAATAGAAGTTTGGAGCTGTGTAGATGCTGGAGGAAGTTACAGAAATAAGGATGAGTGAAATCTGTAGGAGATAATCGTGGTTTTATAGTCTGGGGGATGTTAGAAAAATAGGAAAGCAAGGGAGAAGATGTTACAGAGATATACAGTACAGCATTTTTATACTTAAATTTCTCTACCATTTTCAATGGGTTATGATCAATGCATACGATTGTCTCAGATATGTTGCCAGTAAGAAAAGTACTAATAAGTACCAAGTCTCTTTGTCAACAGTCGAATATTTCTGCTGATGAACTTTTAACTTGAGGGAAAAATACCCGATAGGTTGTTCTACCTTCTCGTCACATTCCTGCGGGAATACGATAGCTACATTGAGATCTTTTGCACGATCAGAATTTTAAAAAATCTCACAACACCAGGCACAACAGGTTTAATTGGAGGCACTCGCTTTCGGAGCGCCAGTCCTTCTAAGGTGTTTGTGGAGGACACAATTGTAAGACACAGAATTTATAGCAAAAGTTTACAGTGTGATGTAACTGAAATTATACATTGAAAAATACCTTGATTGCTTATTGAGTCTTTCATTTGTTCGAATACTATGAAAGAAGTATGAAAGAAGCGAAACTATCATGGTATTCGAACAGATGGTAGACTCAACAAAGAATCAAGGCATTTTTCAACGTATAATTTCAGTTGCATCACACTGTAAAACTTTGCCATAAATTCTGTGTCTTACAATTGTGCCCTCCACAACCACCTGATGAAGGAACGGCGGCCCGAAAGCTAGTGCTTCCAATCAAACCTATTGGACTATAACCTGGTGTTGCGTGATTTTTAACTTTGTACACCCAGTCCAGCACTGACATCTCCAAATCTTGTGCAATCAGGAGGGACTAATACCGGGGCAGTGGTCAACGCAGTCTTCAGGCTTCAAACACCTTCTGAGTGTCCGCTGTACAATGAAACTTCTTGCCTTTATTTAGCAATTCGGTGAGTGAAAAAGCCACAATGCTAATATTCTGGACAAACTTCCGATACAATCTAATCAACCCAGGAATTTTAGTCCTGCTCATTTTGTCGATCATATGAAAAAATTCCCAATTACGTTCTTTTTTGCATCCCACTGGGCCATTTCTCCGTGCCAAGTAACATGGCTCATGAAGGTGACTTGGGCTTTGCCAAATTCACTTTTAGTTGGGTTTGCCACCAAGTATGCATTGCGGTCGATGGAACAACTCATCTCAAGCTAACTTAAGTGCACATGAGCTTGTACCAGAACCCTACAGACAACGTTTCAGGAATCTAAGGAGGGACCCTTGTCAAATATATGTTGAGTTCGAAAGGATCAAACAGAGTAATTTGATAGGAGGATAGGTAGTTTCAAAATAATGAAAAACTACGGCGCTCTTTGGGGAGGAATTCAAAAATTCACTGCCTGACGTCGTGTGAACCCATATGGACGAGCAACGAGTTGAAATAGGAAAGTCAGCAGCTGAAGCCGTTGATGATTTTGAGTTGGTCCATAAAAAACGGTTAGGATCCAGAATCAATTTCAAACCATGAGGCATAGAAGTTGGGGGAAAGAGATATCCTCAAGTGGAAAGGGAAAGGTAGATCTCGGTGAAGATCATTCGGACAACTGACCACATTGTAAAAAGGAAACCATCGAAAGGCACAACGAAGGCAAAAAATCTCCCGTGATTTCATTGCAAAAACGTAGGCCACATAAAATCACATTGCTGGAGTTCGAGGAATAGGCTAGATGTAGCAAACGAAGCAGGAGTGGGAGTTCTTTTGGAATAGTAACAGAAAGTACAGTGAAAGCAAGAATGATGTTAAGAGTGTATAAGCTGATCAGTGATTAGTTAAAAAGGAATGTTGAAACTGCTTAGAAAATATGCCAGAAAAGATTACATTTATTTGCATTTTAGTCTTCTTTAGGCATCTTCTCCGATTGTGCAGTAACGAGATCATAGAGTCAGCACCTGAAGCAGGAGATATCAAAAGGTATCGACAATGAAGCTGAAGTAACGTTAGCAGAGACAATGTTCGATCAGATAGCGGAGACAAAACAGGAGCAAATAGGCAAGCATGCAAATGCCATTAGCTTGACAGAAATCATTGCTTTATAGCAGAAAGATGAAGAATTAAAGCAATTGGTTCAAATGGCATTTTCAGAGAGGAATCTGAACGTATATGCAGACCATCTAGCTCAGTAGTTAGCACTACTAACTCTCAGCAGCAGGCATCTGAGCTCGATTCCAGCCTCGGGCGATTGCCTGCCTGGAGTTTGCGCATTTTCCTCGTGTCTGCGTGAGTTTCCGCCCACAGTCCAAAGACGTGCAGGTCAGGTGAATTGGCTATATTGAATTGCTTTTAGAGATGGGTGGGATACTCGTCGGAGGTAGATGTGGACTGGTTGGATCATAGAGCCTTTTTACCCACTGTAAGGAATCTCGTCTAATGTCAACACATATTCAAACAGTTAAGAAATGAGCAGATATTCATCAAATTTTCTTGCCAGTGTGATATAGAAGCGAGGTGTTTCAAGGGAGGTTAGCTACCAAGGAGAGGGCATTTCGGAGTGAGAGACAAAAAGATTATAATTTTTTAAAAAATTCTACCGGCCTGGACTCCACAAAGATGCAATGGGATTTTGCCAGACGTGTCATACATGTCAGGTAATTGGAAACCCACACGTGGTAATAAAAACCAGCACATTTAACATTCCAGTATTTGAAGACGCTTTTACAAGAGTTTGAATTGTTTGGCGAGATTCCCTGCCTCAGACAAAAATTGGACTCGGTATTTATTAACTATAATGGATGCATCATATAGATTTCCAGAGGCTGTCCAATTGCACAATATCACAGCTAAAAAGGTTATGGAGGATTTACTCATTCGTTTAACTAGAGGAAGATACAGTTGGATCGATGGACAAATGCCATATTCAAACTATTCAAGGGAGTTATGGACAGCTTCGGAAGACAACGATTCCCATCAATTGTATTGCGTACCGAATTTCAGGGAACATAACAACGGTGGCATTAAACACTAAAGGCCATGTTGAGTGCTTATAGTCAATAATATCCAGATGATTGGGATAAGTGAATTCTGTTTGTGCTTTGGCAATCAGAGATGCTCCAAATAAATCGACCAAATTCCGACCATTTGAATTAGTTTTTGGACATGAAGTGATTAAAATTGATTAGGGAGAAGTTAGGAAGACAGAATTCAGAGACCACGCATTTGGACTATGTGTCGAACTTGAGAGAATGTTTAATTAGAGCTGGGGTGTTGGCTAGAAGGCATGTAAAATATCACAGCGTGCAATGATACAGGAAGAAGACAAGACATAAAGAACTCACAATTTTCCTATTGGGGATAAGGTATGAGGTTTACTTCCAGTATTATGTGAAACATTAAAGGCAAGTTCAGTGGAATTAATCAAATCGAAAGGAAATTGAGTGAGGTGGACTACGTGATAAGAACTGCAGATAGAAAGAAATCTCACAGAGTGTGTCACCTTAATATGCTCTGAAGGTATATTGGCAGGGAAGGAAAGCAGGAGGAGAACGTGTTAATGATAACAACACAATGGAAAGAACCAAGTAAAAAGGATTCTGAATTGGACAGTGCTCAAATTAGATTGGACATTTATCAAGTTGTCAAATAATTGAGATAAATTATTGAAATACGTTCATGAGAAAAACTGAAAAGAAAGAGTTATTACTACCACATGGGGAGATGTGCGGACATTATCAGGGTAGTAGGAGAAAGTGAGGACTGCAGATGCTGGAGATCAGAGTCGATAGTGTTTTGCCGGAAAAGCACTGCAGGTCAGGCAGCATAATAAATGACTTATGTCTGAAACGTCGATTCTTGTGTTCCTCGGATGCTGACTGACTTTCTGCGCTTATCCAGCAACATACTCTTGACCGCCATAAACTGGCAAGTACTAAGCTAATTATCACGATGTAGATATGCATGATGCTGTTCATCCTTACAGACAGAACCCTGGAAAGTTACCACAGGCTCAGAAGGATATTGAACACATTTTCTGAGACAACATAATCGAAGTGAGTTTCAGTGACTCCAGCTCGCTCACAGTCATAGTGTCCACGTCAGATGGTAGCCAACAGTTATGTGTGGACTATAGCAAAGTCAACGTAGTTTTAAAGACTGATGCTCATCCAATTACGTGGTTAAAAGACTGTGAAAAAAAACCTACGACAAACAACTTTCATTTCGAAGCTGGATTTGCTCAGAGTCTACTGGCACGTGCCATTATCAGAAAGAGCAAAGGCAATATTGGTTTTCGTAACGCCAAATGCACGAGATCAGTTTAAAGTAACGCCATTTGGTATGAAAAAGTTCTAGCCACATTTCAGAGAGTAACTAATAACGTCATCGCTGGACTACACAACTATGTTATGTACATCGTTGACCTGGTGATTTTTAGTCACTCGTGGGAAAAACAATTGCAGCATTTATCGGATTTGTTCGATCGACTTGTGAAGGCATTCACGTTGGTAAACCTAACGAAAAGTGAATTTGCCGAAACTCACCTTCCTGTGTCATGTCACTAGACACAGAAAAATGGCCCTGTGGGATGCGAAACCGGAAGTAATTTTGAAATTTTCCATACCATCAACAAAAGTCGTAGTTCTAAACTTCGACATTATCGAATGTTCATGCCGAGGTTTAGCACTGTGACTGCTCCACTCGCCGACTTGCTAAAGAAAGTCAAGAAGTTTCAATGGACAGCGGACTGTCAGAAGGCGTTCAACATTCTTAATTCTGAGTTAACCACTGCCCCAATATGAGCCACACCTGATCATGCAAAGTCTTTCAAGGTGGCTATCAATGCAGTGATGTCGGTGTCAGTGCCAGGCATCGGCAAGAAAACGATGAACAGACGTAAAGACCAATTGTGTATTTCTCCAGGTAGTTAAAAGTTCATCAGTAGAAATATTCTACTGTTGAGAAAGAGGCTTTGAACTTAGTGTTGGCACTATAACACTTCAGTGTTTATATTGCTGGCAACGCACCTGAGATAATTGTATATAATGATCAGAACCCATTGAAATTTGGGGAGAACATTAAGAACAAATATGCCAGACTGTTTAGATGGAGCCTGTACTTAGAGCCATTCAGTTTGAAAATTGTACATGTGGCAGGTCGAGAAAACATGATAGCTGATGCATTGTCAAGACTCGAATCCGAGCTGTATGTGTTCAGTGATGGGAGAACCACAGTCTCAATCTAAATGGGTTGCACATGTCTGCATGTTTATACTCTGTGAATATGTTTGTGTGTTTTGTGGCACTAACCACTATTTTTGATTGTTTTGAGAAGTGAAGCAATATTTGGGTATTGATGCTTCACCTTTTAAATGGAGGAGGCTTCACAATGCTGAACTTTTTACAAGGTTATCGTCCCCTCGATTTTTTTTTTTGCAGAGGCATGCTTATTGTCCAGTCTCCAACGAGGGGGGGTTTTGAAAGTTTTACAGAGGCCTTTGTTTACCCCTAACAGGCAATGCCTCCTACGTAAGGCTTTCATGTCTTAAAAAGACTCCAATCAAAGTGCAGTGGCCAGCTCGTGGTTTAGCGAGCCTTCGTTTAAATCAGAGTTTTTTTTATTCAATTCAGCAGCAGTGTGTATGAAGAAAGGCTGCTGGGACAAGTCCAGGCAGGTGCTCTCTCTATCTATCTATCTATCTATCTATCTATCTATCTATCTATCTATCTATCTATCTATCTATCTATCTATCTATCTATCTATCTATCTCTCTGTCTCTCTCTACGTTTCTCTATCTCTCTCTCTCTCTCTGTCTGTCTGTCTCTCTCTCTCTCTCTCTCCCTCTCTCTCCCTCCCTCTCTCTCCCTCTCTCTGTCTCTCTCTCTCTGTCTCTCTCTCTGTCTTTCTTTCTGTCTCTCTCTGTCTCTGTCTCTCGTTTTGTCTGTCTGTCCCTCTCTAACTTCTTGCCTGAAGGCTGTGTTTTGTTCAGTTTTACTCTTCTTGCAAAGGTATATGTTTATTAGGAGTACTGCCAACATTTTAGGAAAAACATCCCGAAGTCGGGATAGTCTGTAGGGTTTTTGGAATGGTTAAGTTATCCGATATTCTGTGTTCTGCTCTTTGAGTTTCATTCCATATATTTTGAAATAAATTCTGTTTGTTTAAAACTTGGGAGTCAGTCCAGCTAATTCACTTCCGGTGTATCTACTGTGCACTTACCTAAAATAAATAGTAAAGGTATGGTGTGGGTTACTAGCTAAAAGATATTTTGAGGGGTCGGACATTGCCAAGAAAAAGAGGAAAATAATTTTCTGCTTTTGTGATCCTCACTGAGACACACTAATTTAAGGTAATGCCTTTTCGAATAAAACAAAAACACTCAAGCCGCATATATATATGCTTGTGAACACAATTGTTGCAGGATTTCCTATTTGTGTGATCTACATAGATGACTTAGCGATCTTTAGTCATTTGTGGAAAGATCGAATTGTGCATTGAGCAGAGCATTTTGAGAGACCCGGATGGCAAAGTTGGTCATAAAATTAACAAAAACAGTGTTTGTGAAGGCTGAAGTGAAATTATTCGGATACAAAATCGGAGTAAGGCATATGACAAAAGGAACGTAAAGAGAAGGCTATCGAGGAATTTCCAAGACAGTCCTCGAAGAATGAAGTGGTTTGATTAATAGTATTTAGTGGAATTTCAAGAAGTTTGTTACAAACGTCAGAAACAAAGTCGCGCCCTTAACGAATGTCTTTAAAACACACGCAATTTTGTTGGAGAGAAGATTGTTTGGAGGTATTTGAGAAGTAAAAACAGTGTTAACCACGGCAACTGTTTCAGCCATGCCTTATTTTCGGAAGTACTTCAAAGTTGCCGTCGATGTGAGTGTAGGAGCTTGATTCGCACCAGGAGATGATAGTACAATTGAAGGGCCAATCAGTTGCTTTCCAAAGAAACTCTGTATAAACTAGAAAAGGTACAACACAATTACAGACGCGTATTGAGTTTGGTACTGACCTTATAACATGATAAGGTTAACGATGCAAACAGTTCATCAGACACGATTGTGTACACTGACGACAATATGTTGATATTTCTGGAAAGGTTTAAGAGTAAGATTACAGAAGTACTTAGTTGCAGTGCATACTACAAGCACTTAATTTACCGATTCTTCATTTCATGGATACTTTGTCAATGATTAGAGAAAAATGTTATGTAAGATTGAAACGGTCGTACTCACTGATATATAAATGGAATTTGTGTTAAATGTATAACTTCCGTTTAATGAATGTGGATGTGGTGATGCAATGGAATAATGATTACAAAGAGAAAGAACATCTTATCAGAAAGGAACTTCATTTTCTTCTAAAGGCGGAAGGTGTTGTGAAGTCATTGTTTGTAAATGTGAAAAAAAAATTATAAAGTGGGGAATGCACTTCGTGTTGCTATTCAAAACGTCGTGTGGGTGCTTCTATTTCTTTGCGTAGAGACAAAACTGCTATCTGATAGCAGCTTGGGCTTGCAGGTACCCAGAGACTGCCTGAAGTGAATCATTTTGTAACAAACCCCCAAACAGCACTTTTAGCAATAGAACAAGGTGTCTAAGTTTTGCCAATTCGTATAAACAACACAGTTAGTTACCAAAACTCTGCTGAACTTACATATGATGGTTTCACCCGTCATCAAGTACATGAAAGAAGGAGGCAGAAGAAAAAATGGAGACAGCAAAATGCCTATTGTTGAGAGATATCAACTCTCACCTCTCAGAGAAAGCTCCAGCTATTTGCCAAGCTACCAAGCATGCCATGTAAATTCCTAACACCGAAAACATTACTGAGACAAAGGATCTGTGGAGAAGACACAGAATGTTCCCGAAGATGTAACTTCGCTTTACCATCGAATGACTAAATGCCCTTAATTTGATATATGAATGGAAGTTGAAATATTGCAGCAAGATATGATTAAAATTTCTCTTAATTTTGGACTAGGTAGCAGTTAAAGTGGAACTGTACAGTCTGTTCGTAGTTTAGTTATTTTGTTCAAAGTTCGATAGGACATATAAATTGTTACTTAGACATTGAACACAGAACGTACAACATGGAACGTTGCAGCAAATACAGGTTCTTCTGTCTTCAAGGATGTATCATACTAACCACATTCCCTTCAGTACAGTATCTTCCATATTCAAATCAAAACATCACTCAAATGTCCCTAATGACACTATTACCACCACTTGCAATGCATTCTATGCGCCCTAAGCTTTCTGTAAAAGGAACCAATCACAGACATCTCCCTGAAAGCTTCCTTCAATCACCTTAAAATTTCACAACAGATATTTCCGCTGTGGGAAAAGTTTCTCTAACTGTCCACTCTACCTCTGCTTGTCATCATCATGTATACCTCTATAAAGTCCGCTCTCATCGCTTTTTGCTCCAATGAGGTAAGCCCGAGGACTCTCAAAGTTTCTTCAGAAGACATACCCTCCAGAACAGGCAGCATCCTGGTACATTTCCCTTGCACTCACTCGAAAGCTTTTACATCTTTCTTATAACAAAACAGTCAGAATTGAACACAATGCTCAAAGTATATTCTAAACAGTACTCCATACAGCTGCAGAAAACCTCGCGACACTTAAATCCAATTTCCTACTAATAAATGCCGACACAAAATGCGCCTTCTGAAAAGCCATATCAACCTGAGAGGCAACTTTGAAGCATTAATGGACATGGACCACAAATCCCTCCGTTTCACCTTACTGCCAAGAAACCTGCCTCTAAATCTGCACTCTGAATTGAAATTCGATCTTTTAAAGTGGATTAGTTCACACGTTTTCAGATTGAACTCCATCTGCAAATTACCAGCCCGGTTCTGCATCATGTCAATGTCACTTTGCAAACGACAACACTATCCACCATGAGAACAACCCTCGAGTAATGAGCAAACTTATTCACTTAGTATTCCACTTCCTCATTCAAGTAATTGAAAAAAATCAAAAAGAGCAGAGTTTCCATTACTCATCCCTGCGGAACAACACTGGCCACCAAGCACCAGCTGAATATGTTCCATCAAAGAACACTCTCGGACTTCTATAGGCAAGTCCCTTCCGTAACAAGACAGCCAAATGACCACGTATCCCATTCTTCTTACTTTGTGAAGGAGCCAACCAGAAGGAAACTTATCAAATGCCTTTCTGTAATCCATGTACACCAGGGCCATTGCTTTACATTCATCAAAATATGTTGTCACATTTTCAAAGAATTGAATAGGGTTTGTGTGGCACGAAGTGCCCCTTTTAGAGCAATGCTGACTGTCTCTAATCAAGCTATTGTTTTCCAAGTTAGGATAAATCCTGTCTTTCATAGCGCTCCTGATTAACTTGCCCACCAAGGATGCAATATTGACTAGTCTGTAATTCCCAAGATTATCCCTACTCACTTTCTTGAACAATGGAATAAATTTTGCCACACTCCAAACAGCTGAGGATGCAAAGATAGTCGACAAAGGTGCAGCAATCTCTTCCCTTGCTTCACGAGTAACTTGAATGTATCCTGTGGGTCCACGACCCTTATCAAAGTTTGCGATTTTTAAAGATTGGCAACACAACCTCCTACTTAAAATCAACCTGCTTGAACATATCAGTCTCTTTCACGCCGACTTCACAAAGGTGAAGGCCCATCAAAGCGGTGAATACTGTAGCAAACTATTCGTCATGGACGTCGCTAATTCCTCTGACTCCGAGTGCAAGTTTCCTCCGCTATCAATGTTCGGGCCAACCCCTACACTGACACTGGCTATCCTTTTGTTCCTCACATAAGTGGAGAACGTCTTAGACTTTTCCTTAATTCTAACTGTTAAATTTGTTTGCATGGTGCTCTACTCACTCTTACAAATCCAATCTTCGTCCCTTTCTGGCTAAATTGTAACTATCTAAAGCTCTGTCTGATTGGTGCCTCCTCAACCATCTATAACCTTTCTTCTTCCTCTTGACTAAATGTTCCACATCACTTGTCATCCAAGAGTTTTTAAACCTGCCATTCATTCTGAGCGTCTGTGTGACAAAGTGGCCCAGCATGATCAGCCATTGCTTCATAAACAAGCTCCACATTTCTTTCTTGAATTTCATTAAGCAAATGTGTTCCTTATTAAATACATTTCCATAACCTCTGTTCCTATCCTTCGCCATGATTATAGCAAATGTCAATGAGTTGTGGTCATTATCACCGAACTGCTCTCCCACTGAGAGATCTGAAACATGGCATAGATTCTGGCCAAGCAATGAATCTAAATAGCCTCCCTTCTCATCGTCTATTTAGATTTCGAGTCAGACCCTTTCCTGGACTTAACAGCTTGTAGCGTGAGTATCACGGATTTCTTTCTTTAAAGTATTAAAAGTTGCTAAAAGCAGGTTACGTTACTTTTCACACAAATTTAAACAGATTGTAGGGCGAGGTACTCCACTTCGAGTGATTTGATTTGTGTTCTGGGGCTGTGGTACAAACCTCTACTCTATAATAGTGTCCCTCTATTCCTTGCTTGTTCACGTACCTGTCTGCCTGTATATTAAGCATTGATAACACTTATAGTTCTCCGACCTGTCTTGGTTGTGATTTCCGTACTTGGCACAGTCTGAGTGTGCATTAAAAAAATGTCTCATTTATTTTCACCTCACATCCGCCAAATTAAAACAATGGTCCTCGTAGTTGACATTTCAGCCTCAGAAAAAGACTCCGACTACACAATATCTATGATGGTCATACGTTTGTGTACACTGATCAGACTGTCCATAAACCTCCGATGCTCCAGCAAGAAACAATGGAAATATGTCCAATCACTCTCCATATCTAAGCCATAACACGCCAGGCAACATTCTGGTTTACTTATGTTTCATCCTCCTCAGAAACTCCACATGCTTGCTATAGTGTGCTCACATGATCTTGACACATTTCTCCAAATGTGGCCTAAGGAGACTAATTACACAACAGAGCTGCAAAGGCCTACCAGCATTTTATTCAATACCTGGAAGGCTGATAGCAAGAATTCCTTACCACCCTGTCCACTTGTGCTGTTACTTTCACGGAACTGTTGGTGTGTCCACCAAGGTCCGACTGCCTGTTAATGCTGTTCAGGATCCGCCCATTTACTGTATAATTTCCTCTTGCGTTCGACATCCAAAAATGCATGACTGCATTAAACTGCATCAGTAATATCTTTGGACAGTTTTCCACCTGCTTTGTATTCTGTTCTAACCTGAACTAAACTTCTTCTCTGTCTACCATCCAATCATTTTTTTGCATTATCTGCAAACTTGCCAAAAAACTGGTGCTTATGTAACACGACTGGTGACAGACCTCCATTCAGAAAATCACTCTTCCACAACTACCTTTTCTTTTCTGATCAAGCCAATTTTATTTCAAACTTGCCAGCTCACTGTGGATTCCATATGATTTATTTTTCTGTGCTGCTGACTATGCGCTGTCAAATTATTTCACAAAATCCAGGCAGACAATATGGACTGCAGCACCCATATTGTCACTTGCTTAGAGAAGTCAATCAATTTTGTGAGACAAGGCCTCATCCACTCACAGATAAGTTGATTGTCCCTCTGTCTTGTTTCATTTAGCCAATTTCTGATCCAATCTGCTAAATCCCCCTCAATGCCGTGCCTCTATATTTAGTGCAATCGCCTACAGTGGGGAAACTTACCAAACGCCTTACTGGAATCCATATACATGGCATCAACCGCTTTACCCTCAGTTACTTGTTGGGTTTCCTTCTCAAATAACACAATAAGGTACGTGAAATGCGAACTGCATTTCACAAAACCGTGTTGACTATCCTGAAACAACGCCATGGACCCAGGCTCGATTCCTGCCTTGGGAGACTGTGTGGAGCTTGGATATTCTCCCTGCGTACGTCTGGGTTTCCTCCCACAATCCTAAGATGTGCAAGTCAGGTGAATTTGTCATGCTAAACTGCCCTTAGTATTAGGTGCATTCGTCAGGGATAAATATAGGATGGGGGAATGGTCTGGCTGGGTTACTGTTTGGATGGAGTGGTGAGAGCCTGTTGGTCTAATGGGCCTGTTTTTATGCTGTAAGGAATCTACTCTAAACCCTTTCCAACAGTTTTACCGCAACTGAAGGAACGCTCAATGGTCAATAATTTCCCGGTTTTTCTCTACTCTTCTTATTGAACAAGGAGCACAACATTTTCCATCTGGTATTCATCTGACAGTGCTCATAAAACTCACATATGGCGCAGGGGACTTATCCATTTTGTACACCTTCCAGAATTGCCTCATCCTAATGAGCCTCAACGCCTCTCGTCTTGCAGGGGTATCTCAGTATTCTCCTCCCCAAATTGTCTGTTGATAGATGAATAGTGACGAAAAACATTCATTTAGAACTTCCCTAATCATCTCCACTGCAAAACATAATTTCTCACTACAATCCTTGATTACCCTAGTATTAGTCTAATAAATGAAACCAGACGTATCAAACTCACCACACCTCGACGAATTGCCCAAAATTCACAAACATCTGGAGTTCCTCTTAGACAGCAACGTGCAGATTGGCCGTGGAGCTACAAGAAAGACTGAAAGACTGAGTAAATTGCTCACGCCACTCAATGCGCTTCACCCAAGGATTCCTGAAAACCTTCAAAGACACTAAGGTAGAAGACGATAAAATAATGGTTTCCTTTGAATTAACAGTCCTGTTTCCTTCAGCCAACATTAACCTAGCCAAGGAAACACTGACTTTACTACTATAAGACCCAAAGCCACATACATCAAACATAACTACTTCATCAACAAGGAGAAGATCATCAAGTTAGTGTACCTATGCCATACCAACCACTTCACCTTCAACAAAAAAAAACTTACAGACAAACCAATGGAAGACCAATGGTATCAGGACACTAATCAGAGGCAGTAATGCAGAGACTTGAGCAAACAGCTCTGCCAACCATCCAACCCAAACTCTGGGTCCGCTATGTGGATGACAGCTTTGCCATCACTAAACGAAACAAGTTAGAGGAAACCTTCAAGACCATCACTCATAACCTTAATTCGCTAAAGAGGAGGAAAACAACAACAAACAGTTGAGCGAAAAGCCAATGAGGAACTTCCAATCAGCGTCCACAGAAAAGCAGCACATCCAGAGCAAATATTGAGCTAGAGAAGCAATCTTCCCAATACCCACAAGCGAAGCGGCATCTGGACATTATTTCAACGAGCCAACACGCAATGCAGCACAGAGGAGCTAGGCAGAGCAGAGGAAAATCACCTGTACCGTGTATTCAAAAAGAATGGGTATGTACTGAACACAGTCCGCCGGTTTCTCAGCAACAAACCCAAACAAGCAGACAGAACACATCCAAAAACCCTAGCCACTCTCCACTACATCAAAAATATCTCGGAAATGACTGCCAGATGACTCAGACTACTTGGCAACATGGTAGCCAACAAACCCACAACACAGTAAAATAGCAGCTAACGAACTTGAAAGATTGTTTACAGGCAATGAGCAAAAATAAAGCCATTCTCAAAATACCGTGCAAGGACAATATCAAACACTACATTGGAAAAAAAACAGGCAGAATACTAGCCAGCAGGGTACATGAACACCAATTAGCTGCAACAATACATGACCCACTTTCACTAGTATCCTCACATATGGATGAGGAAGGACACCACTTCGACTGGGACAACACATCCATCCGAGGACAAACCAAACAAAGACACGCACGAGAATTCCAGGAGCAGAGCATTCCAACCAGAACCCTATCAACAAGCACATCCAGTTCGCTCCCATTTACCACCCCGCTGAGAAAAGGAACAGGAAGTGACTTCACCACGGGAAATAACATCACCTCTGGAAATGACATTACCAACCAAAAGAAACACAAGCATATAAATATAAAGCAGGAACTTTCAACATTGCTTCACATGAGGTCCACTGAAGATGTTACTGAGTAAGGAAATGAACCTTTCTGCTAAGCGAGCAAACCTACATCCTAATATTAGTCTAGTCATTCCTGAATTTATGATACATCTAGAGAAAGTTTTAAGGTTTTCTTTGATTCTATCTACCAATGACGTCTCATGTCCCGTCCTGGCTCTTCTTTTCTCTCTCTTCAGGTCTTACCTGGCTAACGTGAAACTCTGAAGCGCCTGAAATGAATCATCAAGTCTCATCCTAACATAAGTCTTTTTCATCCACTTGACAAGAGATTCTGCTTCCTCAGTAAACTACGGCTCCCGCACTCAACAACTTTCTCCCTATCTGACTGTTACATACTTGACAAAGGCCTGCAGTAGCTGGTCCTTGAATAACTTCACATTTCAATTGTGCCTTACCCCGGTAGTTTTATTCCCCATCCTACGCATCCTAAATCTTTGCTAAACGTTTCGTAGTTGACTTTCCCGCAGTGATAACTGTTGCCCTGTGGTATATGCCTCTCCCTTTCCATCATGAAAGTAAACATAACCAAGTTACCAAGTACCAAATCTAATGTGGCCTTGCCCCTTTTTGATCTTCATATATACTATGTCAGGAAACCTTCCTGCACACTTTGTTCTAAAACTTACCCTTCTAAAGTACTTGAACTATAGTATTCTCAGTCAATACTTGGCATGTTAAAGTCATCGATAACAACTGCCCTTTCACTCTCGTTCCTATCGTGGATCATCTTTACTATCCCATCGGCTACACGTATGGACGTATTTGGAGGTCTGCGGGAAACTCCAAACAGTTTAACCACTCCTGTCCTGCTTCTAATCTCAGCACATTTACCATAGTGGACGGGTTGTCATGCGTCCTTTCTGCAATCATATTAATGTCTTTCACTAACAAGGCCGAACCACCCTCTCTCTTACGATATTCTCTTTCTTACTGAAACATCTGAACTATGGGACCTATAATATCAATTCCTGTCTCTGGTCTACTAATGAATCTGAAATGGCCACGACATCAAAATCACACGGACCAACACATGCTGCACTTTCACTCTTTTTATTCGGGATGCTCCTGGCATTGGAGTAGACACACTTCAAAACAACTTCTTGTTTTCTGTTGCCTTCTTGCGACCTTGAAACCTTAGTTCTGATCTCACTACTCTCAATCTCCCGTATACACCAACTACAATTTCAGTTCGCATCCTCTGCTGAATTAGTTTAAAATCACGCGAAGAGTACGTCCAAATTCCACCACTCTGCGAGGATTTTGGCACCTACTTCAGGTGAAGACTTTCCTTTTTGTAGAGGCCTCACCTACCTCAGAAAGAGACGCAATTAGCCAGGAACCCAAGATCACCAACATCCCCTCCACCCCCCCGCCTCCCCACCACCAACTATCCTGTGGACAAGTTTTCAACTCCTTTCTCACCCTCTTCCTTGCCCAGCGAACATGTGGCACGGGGAACAAACGAGAAATACCAATTCTGTTTTTTTTACTCTAAACTGCCGCTCTCGCTACCTTAATTTCTACTTTAAATACCCATTTCACTTCCTTCCTGTGTCATTGGTGCCGATGTGGGCGACTTGAAGCTACTTCCCTCCCAATCAACGATTATGAAAACGCAATCAGAGACAAGACGAACCCTGGTATCTGGGAGGCAACACACCAACAGTGAGTCAGTCTCGTTTCCACAGAGCCTCCTTTCTGTTCACCAATCTATGGAGTCTCCATGCAACCACCCAAATGTAAAGCCTAACTGACAAAGCAGTCCCGTGTCGGCTCTTGCTCAGTGAGCGCTCTGCCTATACACGAGATAAACTTTTTTTATATTATAAAAATAATTTCTCGCTCGCCCTCTGGTCCTCGCTCTCACTCCTCCAAATCTTAATGCCGCCTAAAAAAATGAAGAACTCTGATCTCTCGTGGTAAGTTTTTATATATTTTAAATTGTTCGTCCCGTTGGGACACTGGTCGTCGGTTATTGCTCCACTCACTCCAAAATGCTGCCTACAAATGTTCCTGTTTTTGAAGAATGGCATTAACTATTTTCCATTCTTCTGGGACATCGCCTGAGGTTAAACAAAGTACAAAAATCTCCGTCAATATCTCAGAAATGTTCTCCCTAATCTTCCTCAGATTCTGGGTTAGGTGCCATTAGGCCTTAAAATTTTTCAAAGCACTCAAACGACTCCTTTGCTAATGTCGACATGCATAACAATATCAAGATTGGAAGTAGGTTTGCTCGCTGAGCTGCAACGTTCGTTTTCAGATGGTCCAAGACCATACAAGGTAACCACTTCAGTGAGCCTCTGGTGGTGTAGCCTGCTTTCTATTTATATGTTTAAGTTTCCTTGGGCTGTTGATGTCATTTCCTGTCGTGACATCATTTCCTACGATGATGGAATTTTCTGTTTCTTTCCTTAGGAGTTGGCAAATGGAATCCATGTCAACGTGTCTGTTGATAGATTTCTGATTGGAATGCCATGCTTTAGGAATTTTCGTGCCATTTTGCCATTCCTTTATAGCCGGCATGGTGAGTCAGTGTTTAGCCCTGCTGCCTCCCAGCATCAGGGTCACAGCCTCGGGCGACTATCTGTTGGAGTTTGCATACTCTCCCCGTGTCTGTGTGGGTTTCTTCCGGATACTCCCGCTTCTTCCCTCATGCCAAAGATGTGCAGGTCAGGTGAATTGGCCATGTGAAATTGCCTATAGTGTTAGCTACATTAGTCAGAGGGAAATGGGTCTGGGTGGGTTACTCTTCGGAGGGTCTGTGTGGACTTGTTGGGCCGAAGGGCATGTTTCCACACTGTAAGTAATCTAAGCTTGTCGCAGTAGAGCGAACAGCTAATGGGGAGCTTCAATCGAGCGTCTACAAGAAAACAACGCATACAGAACAAATATTGAACATCACAAGTAATCATTCCAACATCCACAAATGAAGCTGCATTAGAACATTATTTCAACGAGCCGCCACACAGTGCAGCACAGAAGAAATACGTAAAGCAGAGGAAAATCGCCTATGGAGTGTATTTAAAAGAATGGGTTCCCAATGAATGCAGTCTGCCGATTTCTCAGCAATAAGTCCAAACATGCAGACAAAACGCATCCAGAAACCCTAGCCACTCTCCCATACATCAAACACATCTCCGAAATGTCTGACAGACTACTCCAACCCATTGCCATCAAATGGCCAACAAACCTACCAACACACTAAAACATAAGATAATGAACTTGAAAGACCCTATATAGACAACAAGCCAAATTAATATCACTTACAAAATATCTTGAAATCACTGCAACAAACATTACATTGGAAACAGGCAGAAAACTAGTCACCAACATGCATGAACATCAACTCGCCACAAAACGACATGAGCCACTTCATTATTATCCTCACATATGGACGACGAAGGACACCACTTCGACTGGGACAACACATTCAAACGAGGCCAAGCCAAACAGAGGCAAGCACGACAATTCCTAGATGCATGAAATTCCAACCGGAACCCTAAGAAAAAAAAACATTGACTTAGATGCCATTTTCCAGGCCCTGAGAAAAAACAGCAGAAAATGATATCACCAACACAAGGAAATCTAAAAACATGAATAGAAAGCGGGCCATACCACCAGTGCTTCATCTGGATTCTCACAGATTTTGTTACCTTGAATGGTGATGAAACATCTGAAAATGAACTTCCCAGCTCAGCGAGCAAACGAACATTCAGACATGCGCAATTTTCAAAATGAATGGCTGTAACAACATTCTCCATTTAAGCAGTCCACCAGTTTTGTCCTCAACGTTCTCCTCAAATTTCAATGGATTATGATCAGTCTATATGTTTGTCTTAGATACGTTTCGGGCAATATAAACAACGAATGCTGTAATATCAACATCAAGCTCAAAGAGTCTTTCTCAGCAGTCGAGTATGTCTGCAGATGAAAATTCAACTTCCCCAAGAAATACTCAATAGGTCTTTCTATCTTCCCGCCGTCTTCCCGCAGGAGCACAGCACAGACACCCACATAAATTACATCGATAACCACCTTGAAAGGCTTCAAGTCATCGGTGTGACTATCACTGGGGGAGTGGTTAACACTCTTTTCAGTCTGTCAAACGCTTCTTCGCAGTCCACTGTCAACTGAAACATCTTGCCTTTAGTTTTGCATTCACTGAGTGGAAGAGCCACACTGCTAAAATTCGACAAATTTTTTTGATAAAATGAACATAATCTTAGGGACCGTATTACTGGTCTTTTGGTCGATGGTATGGGAAATTCCTCAGTTACTTTCGTTCTCCCAACCCGTAGGCTATGGACGAGGAAAATGTCTTGGGCTTTCGCAAATTCATTTTTCGCCAGGTTTACCACAAAACCAGCCTTCCAAAGTCGATTGAAAAAGTCGGTTAAATGCTGTAAATGGTCTTTCCATGAAAGACTAACAATGCATTGGGCATGTCATTGATGTACACAACACAGCTTTGTCATCCGGCAATACCTTAATGAAATGTGGCCAGAGAATGTTTCATAGCAAATGGCATTACTGTAACTGATCAGTTCATTTGGCGTTACAAAAGCTGAAATGTCCTTTGCTCTTTCTGACAAAATTATCTGCCAGTACACTCCGAACAAATCCAAATTAAAATATAAATTTCCTGTCCCACCTTTTCTACACAATCTTCCCATCCCACAATAGGTTATGTATCAGTCTTTGTAACTGCATTGGTTTTGCGATCGTCCACACAATTTGGTGCCATCTTGCTTTGGCACCATTACGATGGGTGAGCTCCAGTTATTGCAAATGACTTTGATTATGTTCTCTTGGAGCAATCTCCTTCTTAGCCTGTGCCAAATAATGAGACATATGCCTATAAGGATATTGCTTAATCGGAACAGCACCTTCTATATCAACATCATGCACAATTAGTTGAGTGCTTCCGACTTTGTCTTTCCCGCATATTTCCCCATGTTATAGTAATAACTCTTTCAGGTCATTTCATTTCGATTTTGCTCAGGAAGGACATCGAAAGTTTATCATAATTTCTGTTCACTTCCTCATTGTGCAATTTATTTTGAATAATGTCAAATTCAGAATCCCCTGAAATTGGTTCTTCTTTTCTGTTGTGATCATTAGCACTTTCACCTACCCTGTAAAAATAACATTTGGGGATGTTCATGTCACACGTATAGGAGATATTTTCCTGTCTGGAATCTCTATCAATTAGTCCACCTCAATCAATTTCCGTTCGTTCTGATTAGGTCTGAGAAACATTGCTTTTAAAGGTTCGCCTATGGCTGTAAGCAACACTGTTAATTTATCCTGATAGAAACGTTGCCATTTTTTGATGTTTTCTCTACTTCTTGCTCACAACATGCTGCAATATTATTAAATGCGATCGAGCCAACTCCCCAGCTTCGTTTACTCGTTCTCTAAAATTTGACACACAGTCAAATGCGTGGTCTCTGAATTCTGACATACTTACTTCTCCTAAATCAATTTCAATGGTCCACTAACGTGATGCCCAAAGATTAACCCAAATCAACTGAATTTGGTCCATTGATGTGGTGCAACTCTGGCAGTAAACACGCGAACGGAATTCCCTTATCCCAATCATCTGGATTGATCTGACGATAAGCCCAAAACATGGCTTTTAGCTTTCAACACAACCGTCCTAGCGCTCCCTGTGAAACTGTATGTACACAATAGATTTGAATTGTTTCATTACATAGCTGTCTATAACTTTCTTGAATAGTTTGGATAGTTTTCCCTCCATCACACCTCCTCTACTTCCCGCTCCTCCGCCCTTGAGCCCCGCCCCTCCAACCGCCACCAGGACAGAACCCCACTGGTTCTCACCTACCACCCCGCCAACCTCCATATACAGCGTATCATCCGCCGTCATTTCCGCCACCTCCAAACGGACCCCACCAATAGGGATATATTTCCCTCCCCTCCCCATCAGCGTTCCGAAAAGACCACTTCCTTCATGACTCCCTCTTCAGGTCCACCCCCCCCAAACAACACAACTCCACTCCCGGCACCTTCCCCTGAAACCGCAGGAAATGCAAAACTTGCACCCACACATCCTCCTTACTTCTCTCCAAGGCCCCAAGGGACCCTTCCATATCCGCCACAAATTCACCTGAACCTCCACACACGTCATCTATTGTATCCGCTGTACCCGATGTGGCTTCCTCTCTATTGCGGTGACAGGCCACCTACTTGTGGAACATTTCAGAGAACACCTCTGGGACACCCGGACCAACCAACCCAACCACCCCGTGGCTCAACACTTTAACTCCCCCTCCCACTCCACCAAGGACATGCAGGTCATTGGAGTCTTCCATCGCCAGACCATACCAACACGACGGTTGGAAGAAGAGCTCCTCAGCTTCCGCCTAAGAACCCTCCAACCACAAGGGATGAACTCAGATTTCTCCAGTTTCCTCATTTCCCCTCCCCCCACCATGTCTCAGTCAAATCCTCGAACTCAGCACCATCTTCCTAACCTGCAATCTTCTTCCTGACCTCTCTGCCCCATCCCACTCCCGCCTATCACCCTCACCTTGACCTCCTTCCACCTATTGCATCTCCAACATCCTCCCCCAGGTCATTCATTCCTACCTTTTATCTTAGCCTGCTGGACACACTGTCCTCATTCCTGAGGAAGGACCTATGCCCGAAACGTCGAATCTCCTGTTCCTTGGATGCTGCCTGAACTGCTGCGCTTTTCCAGCAACACATTTTCAGCTCATGTATGACACATCTGGTAACATTCAGCTTTATCCACGTGCAATCCAGGCCAGTATAGATGGCAGCACGGTGGCTCAGTGGTTAGCACTGCTGCCTCACAGCTCCAGGGTCTGGTGTTCGGTTCCTCCCCTGTCTGTTTGGAGTTCGCACATTCTCCCCGTGTCTGCGTGGGTTTTCTCCGGGTGCTTCGGTTTCTTCCCGCAATCCAAAGATGTGCAGGTTAGGTGAATTGAACATGCTGAATTGCCCAGAGTATTAGGTGCCTTCGTTAGTGGGGAATGAATATGGGTGGGTTTCTCTGCGGTGGGGTGGTGTGGAATTGTTGGGTGGAAGGGTCTGTTTCCACGTTGTCGACAAATGAATCTAAAATGAAATATGTTTGTATTTTAGTCTTTTTCCCTTACTCCTAAATGATCCCAAGTGGTCGCTCATGCGACACTCACAACATTTCAATTTTATGTCACACTCCGACGACATTTTGATGCATTTCTGCCCATTTCTCATCTGCTTGAAAGTGTGATGGTCGCCATTTCCTCACTAAGGCATCATGTTAACGAGTAGTAACGTCACGGATGTATTCGGATTCCTCTCAGTATATGTATTTTGATACAACGGCTTTACATTTTCATTTTTTTGCTGCAACTCAGTGAGATTTGCAGAGCTAAATATATTTGCATGATTACCTCTTTGCACCCGTTTTGTATCAAGTTTCTGATCGACCATAGTCTCTGACACTGACACTTCAGATACCTTATCTCTGCCGTTTGAACTCCCTGGTTTCAACTGATCATTCTGCAAACTTGTTACTGCACAATCGGGGAAGCTTCCACGGTAAAACTCCTGCATTGCTTCAGTTGTCTGAGTCTCCAGTGGCTTTTCAAACACAGTAGATGGCGCAGGTGAATCAGCAATATCATTCGAAAAGACAAATTGTATTCCTGGAGTTGAGAATTTGTCGAGTACTCCTACTACAAAATTCTCCACTCTTCTATGAACTCTCTCGCCTCACTTTCCATAACTGAGAGCTTTTGTCTCACCGTGAATTCCCAGTACCACTAATTTCTTTGACAATCGACCTTCAGAAATACTCATCTATTCATGCTTCAGCATCACAGACAGAGAGAATACCGTGTCCCTTAATATTGTAATCTCTCCACCTGCTATTCCTGGCCAATTTGAATAAACTTCACATTTGCAGGTATATTTTCTAAATAGATCCGTCACTTACTCCTTAATCAACTTTCGATCAGTTTGTACACTCTGATCCAGCTTTCAGCTTCCACTGTGCTTTCTGTTTCCTCTCCAACAAAACTCCCAGTCTTATCCTGTTTTCATACATCTGTTTTTTTTCTCGCCCAACAATAATGTGATTTCATGTGATCTACTTGATTACAATAAAAACACCGAAGCTTTTTTACCTTCTTTAACCCCTCAAGAGTTTGTTCGTTACATTGTGGAGAGTTATCCTTCTGGTCTTCACCGAAATGTATCTTGGACGTTCGGCGTGAGGATTTTCCTTTGTCCCAATTTCTGTCCCTCATGGAGTGAAATTGATTCTGTAAGCAAAATCAGGTTTTATGGACAGCTGATGATCATCAGCCACTTTAGCTGCTAACCTTGTTGTTTTGACTCTCTGAACCTCTACATGAGTACGCAATATGTCAGGCAGTGAACTTTTGAACTCCTCCAAACTACTTGTCTCTGGAAGAGCATCGTAATTTGCTCTATTTTAAATGCTCTGATCCACCTATCAAAATAACTTTGGTTGCCCCTTTCAAACGTGATTTAGGTTTGGCCAATAATCCTTCTTAAATTGCTGAAACGATGTCGACAGGTTTCTAGCACAAGGTCATATGCACTTGAGATAGATTTTTTTCACTTCTTCATATTACCCAGATTCCTCGATAGCGATACGAATGCCTCGTGATATCTATCAACAACACCCACATTTCTGGCCACTACATTGGTGTCGCTACTTTTTCAAATGAGATTTAAAATAAAGGCTTCCACATTGTTCTCATCAAATCTAGACAATGTTTGAAAATATTTGAACAGTTTCTCAACAGGCCTTTGGGGCTGCACGCTGGCACTGCTGCCTCACAGAGCCAGGGATCCGGGTTCAATTATGGAGTTTGCACATTCTCCCCCTGTCTGCATGGGTTTCCTCTGGGTGCTCCGGTTTCCTCCCACCATCCAAAAATGTGTCGGTGAATTGACCATGCTAAATTGCCTGCAGTATTAGGTGAAGGGGTAAATGTAGTGGAATGGGTCTGGGTGGATTGCGCTTCGGAGGGTCAGTGTGGACTTGTTGGGCTGGAGGGCCTGTTTCCACACTGTAAGTAATCTAATCTAAATAACAACAGGGGCTTGGTCATCTTTACGCTCTTCCTCACTATGACTATCTTCAGCCTTCATCTCCATCTTTTAAAGCTGTCTTTCCTTTCAAAGTCTCATTTTCTGAAGTTCAAACTCTCTCTTTTTTCCTCCTCTGCTAAAGCCATTCGTTCTTTTTCTTTCTATAACTGTTGTATTTGTAACTCAAACGAATTTATTTCGATTTCTAACTCCTTTTTTTCATTTCCTATTGACGTTTAGCTATTTTTATGGATCCTGATGGGGCTTTCAACAAATGTACATCCTGAGCTACTGCTGCAATCGTCTCACCTTTCCTCATGTCAGGAGACAACTTCAACTCCAACTTATCTACTAATTCCTGCAGCTCGGTCTCGTTTCACCTTTCAGGAAGGCATGGTGGCTCAGTGGACCAGGGTACGATTCAGCCACGGGCAACTGTCTGTGTGGAGTTTGCACATTCTCCCCACTTCGGTGAGGATTACCTCTGCGTAGCCCAGTTTTCTCCACGAATCCAAAGACATGCAGGTTAGGTGAGTTGCCGATGCTAAATAACTCGAAATATAGGTTATTAGTCAGGATAAATGTAGGAGAATGCGTCTGGGTGGGTTACTCTCCCGGAAATACATGCAGGGAAGTTATTTGCGTGGAACTGCGAAATAAGAAAGGGATGATCACCTTATTGGGATTGTATTATAGACACCCCAATAGTCAGAGGGAAATTGTGAAGCAAACTTTCAAGGAGGTCTCAGCAATCTGTAAGAATAATTGGGTAGTTAGGGTAGGGGATTTTAACTTTCCAAACGTCGACTAGGATTGCATAGTGTTAAACGTTTAGATGGAATTTAATGTCTTAAGTGTGTACAAGACAATTTTCTGATTCAGTATCTGAATGTACCTACTAGAGAAGGCGCAAAACTTGACTACTCTTGGGAAATAAGGCAGGGCAGGTGACTGAGGTGTCAGTGGGGGAGCACTTTGGCAACAGCAACCATAATTCTATTCATTTTAAAATAGTGATGGAAAAGGATAGACCAGATCTAAAAGTTGAAGTCTTAAATTAGGAGAAAGGCCAATGTTGATGGTATTCGGCAAGAATTTTTGAAATTGTTTGCAGGCAGACGTTCGCACCTAAAGGGATTGCTGGAAAATGGGAAGCCTTCAGAAATGAGATAACAAGGATCCAGAGAATACATATTCCTGTCAGGGTAAAGAGTGAGGTCTGCAGATGCTGGAGATCAGAGCTGAAAATGTGTTGCTGGAAAAGATCAGCAGGTCAGGCAACATCCAAGGAACAGGAAATTCGACGTTTCGGGCATAAGCCCTTCATCAGGAATGTGGAAAGTGTGTCCAGCAGGCTAAGATAAAAGATGGGAGGAGGGACTTGGGGGAGGGGCGATGGAGATGTGATAGGTGGAAGGAGGTCAAGGTGAGGGTGATAGGCAGGAGTGGGGTGGGGGCGGAGAGGTCAGGAAGAAGATTACAGGTTAGGAGGGCGGTGCAAGTAGGCGGCCTGACTCCCGGAACGCTTCAGGGAACACCTCTGGGACGCCCGGACCAACCAACCCAACCACCCCGTGGCTAAACACTTTAACTCTCCCTCCCACTCCACAACATGCAGGTCCTTGGACTCCTCCATCGCCAGAATATAACAACACGACGGTTGGAGGAAGAGCGCCTCATCTTCCGCCTGAGAACCCTCCAACCACAAGGGATGAACTCAGATTTCTCCAGTTTCCTCATTTCCCCTCCCCCACCTCGTCTCAGTCGATTCCCTCGAACTCAGCAGCGCCCTCCTAACCTGCAATCTTCTTCCTGACCTCTCCGCCCCCCACCCCACTCCGGCCTATCACCCTCACCTTGACCTCCTTCCACCTATCACATCTCCATCGCCCCTCCCCCAAGTCCCTCCTCACTACCTTTTATCTTAGCCTGCTAGACACACTTTTCTCATTCCTAATAAAGGGCTTATGCCAGAAACGTCGAATTTCCTGTTCCTTGGATGCTTCCTGACCTGCTGCGCTTTTCCAGCAACACATTTTCAGCTTTATTCCTGTCAGGGTGAAAGTGAAGGCTGGTGGATATCGGGAATGCTGGGATGGACTATTAAGAAATTTAGGGTTTGGTTAAGGAAAATATGGAAGCACATGTCAGGTATAGACAGGATCGTTCGAGTGAATCATTAGAATAGTATAAAGCAAGTAGGAGTTCGACAAGGTTCCCCATGGGAGACTGATTTGCAAGGTTAGATCTCATGGCATACAGGGAGAACTAGCCATTTGGATACAGAACTGGCTCAAAGGTAGAAGACAGACGGTGTTTGTAGAGGGTTGCTTTTCAGACTGGAGGGCCGTGACCAGTGGAGTGCCACAAGAATCGGTACTGGGTCCTCTACTTTTTAACATTTACATAAATGATTTGGATGGGAGCATCAAGAGGTACAGTAAGTTGCAGATGACACCAAGATTGGAGTTGTAGTGGACAGCGAAGAGGGTTACCTCAGATTACAACAGGATCTGGACAAGATGGGCCAATGGGCTGAGAAGTGGCAGATGGAGTTTAATTCAGATAAATGTGAGGTGCTACACTTTGGAAAAGCAAATCTTAGCAGGACTTACACACTTAATGGTAAGGTCCTAAGGAATGTTGCTGAACAAAGAGATCTTTGAGTGCAGGTTCATACTCCTTGAAAGTGGATTCGCAGGTAAATACGATAGTGAAGAAGGCATTATGGATGCTTTCCTCTATTGGTCAGAGTATTGAGAATACCAGTTTGGAGGTCATGTTGTAGCTGTACAGGACATTTCAGTTAAGTAGTTAAACATGAACCCTCGCTGCATCTTCTGGAAGGAACAATGACATGCAAATGGTTGGTTATTTCTTACTTGATAGTCGGCTGAAGGACTTTCCCTACGATAGATGTTAAGTCACTGAAGCTTTTGTCCACATTCTTTTCAAAACAGTGGCATCACATTTCCTGTTTTCCAATCTGCCACAATTGCCATACAGTCAGGAGTATTTCGGTAAATTAACACGAACACTTTGGCTACTTCTTCCATCATCTCTTTTTGTACCTTGTGATGCATTCCATCTGGCCAAGTGGCGTGTGTATATTTATACCCATTATCATTCATACCATTACCTCTTTATTGAATTGAATCCAATTTGTGTAAATGTCATGTGTTATCAAGTACAAACTACATCTCACACAGTGAAATGTGTACAATGTTGCCACAGACAGCAACATCTGACGCACAAAGTATCTAGGTACAAATAGAGTCATAGTCATAGATATGTACAGCACGGAAACAGATCCTTAGGTACTAGAATATATAAGGCACAAAATAGGGAAATAAAGAGAAAAGCGGTGAGTTTTACATTACAGTTCTTCGCAACATAAATTAGGAAGATAAAGAATAATAGTATAAAGGAAACATTACAGTCCGTCTGTCGCCTGAAATCTCTTCACGCTGTTGGCTTTCCAGGCTTGGTCTCATTCTGCCTACACTGTCAGACTTGAAATCTGTTAAGGCTGATTGCTCCACTTCCCAGTCCGCTGGAAAAACACTCAGAGTCCCCAGCCGGCAGGCTGCTCTGCTCCGACTCTACAACATCTGGCAGCCCTGTTCTGCTCAGGTCTAACGACCACTGGCAATCCCACTCGACCGTGGCCGACGACAACTTATGGTGCCGCTCCCTGTCAGCCCATGAACTACTGGATAATTCAATCATAATGTTCCATTCTAAATCCTCACTTACTATAGACTCCTTGTCATCCATGTCATCCACTATGAAATTGGCATAAAATCCCTCTTCAATGCTTTGATCATTTCCTTATATCCGAATACATATTATCCTTTTCATCCGTCCAAGGACCGATGTTTACCTTTTCCTTTTATATGTGTTGAAGAAATCTACGAGAGGCAGACCTTGAGAATTAACCACTTTATGCATCATGGGGATATACACCGTGACTTGGTAGGATTCCGATGTACAGCAGAAATTTACAATATCACATAGAAAATAAGACAAGGCTGAAACAAAGGTTGACCATTAATTACAAAGTATTAGGATGGTATGACGAGGTACTGAATCAGGGGTTAGGTTTCAGGGTCAGCATTGAAGATGCTACACATGCCGCAATTAAACAGGTTAGAACATTATTACCTAACGTGCTGTTTGCAGAGATACACGGCAAAAGCAGGAGAGATATCCTTCATTAGAGGAACAACACGCGAACAATATATCATGGAGAGAGAGAGAAACTAATTGAAAATCGGAGATGCCTTTGAACAATTAGGCTACACATACCAGCAATACATCAGTAGTGACAGAGGATCTAAGCAAGATGCGATACAGCCTCTCGCGGCTAAATACCAAATAATATTAATCTACTCAGTGAGGTGCACCTGCAGCAAAAATGACACCTTATCCAGGATAGTTTCCATACCGCAGAAAATGGCTTTCACTGTATATTTGTAGAAACGTTTGCTTTCCGCTCTTGTATTCTGATCTGGTTTACTCTCATTTTCTATCGTACCTCTTTTTAAAAATAACTTATTCCTTGTGAATGGGTGAACCTTTACGGATTTGGCAATTTTCCAGTTTCCCACGAATCTGTGCGAGGATATGTGCATTATCATTCGAGTTGATATCATTCTTTTAATCCTGTTATCTAAGGTTGATCATTCCTTTACTTACAATTCTTAGGCTTAAGCGGTATAAATATTTGTTCAACACCGTGGAGCATTGCTTTGAAAATCCTCCAATGTCCCTCAGTTGTTTGATCATGTCGTTTTTGCTCCAACTTGACCTTTGCCATCTCGCCTCTTATCACAGTGTGATCTCATCTTTCTACGTAAAAGGCATTGGTTTTGATTGCCCCTTTCATCCTCCAATTGTGTTGTAAATTCTATTGTACTATGATCGCAGATCACAGAAATAATGAAGGGTTTATTCCCGAAACGTCGACTGTATGGTCCCAGGATGCTGTCTGAACTGCTGCGCTTTTTCCAGTGCAAAATGTTTCGAATCTGTACTAAGAATCGCACCATCGAGAGGTCCCTAACTTTGAGAATATTAATTCCATGATCATTATGCAGAATAAGATGTTAGGACATTTGTTTTTTGAGGGTTTCATTGTATACTGTTCAAGGGACACTATTGCACGGATTTAGTGAACTCCTCCTCAAAGCTTGGCATGACCGACTTGGTTCAACTAAACAATATATCCATCAAAATTCCCATGATAATTGCCGCAACATTTTTTACATCAATGTTTATTTAGTCGTTTATTCCTGTTCCCACTTGATGTTATTATTTAGTGCTCTATGGACTCGCCTATCAGCGAGTTTTCCTCACATAATTATGTCTTTTTTACCTCCACACTGATTCAACCTCTTTCTTCACATAACCCACACTGTGCAATTGATCGTTCCGAAATGCTATATGTTTTACTTTGGTTGCAATTTCCTCAGGCATTATCTCCATCACAGGAACTCAACACAGAGTATTCGTTGGCTACTTGTATGGCCTAAGGGGAATCCTGCTCTACTTGCTTGCATACAACAGTCACCCACACCCCATAGTCTTGAACACTTTAACACCGTGAAGTAACCACCACCATATAAGCCATATCCACTTAATTCTATATCTGATAGATGCACCTCGGTATCTTCCCACCTCCTTCAAGTTTCATAATTTGACGCTGATTTTCTGCATCCAAGACCTCCGACATGTTCCATGTGTAGCATACAGCGTCTCACACGTTACAGGATTAAATTCCACCTAAAATCACTAATCTAAATTCAACAGTTGATCGATGTCATACTCCTGCATGAGACCACCCTTGTCACTTTCAAAAACACCATAAATTTTCCACTATCTGCAAATTTCTAATTACTCCTTCAGCATGCACATCCAAATCATTAAGTTATGTCACAAACAGCAAATGTCGCAAATGTATACCACTGATCACAAGCTTTCATGAACAAACAGATATCCATCATCACCTTTTCCTCCGAATTGCAAGACAATTTAGATCCAGTTTTCCAACTTGCATTGGGATCCCATGGTTCTTATAGATTGGGACAACATTTCACGTATGACAATGATAAA